>NW_027466717.1:0-10000 GCF_050575085.1 Anarhichas minor
GATCCACTCGGATAGGTTTGTAGAAGTGGGACTTGGACTACAATTAGATATGAGGTTCCCGGCTGTGCGTTGTGTTTTCGCGGAGATATGGACCGCGCAAAACGGGTATTTGGTTTAAGGATTTTTCGCTGTGATTTTGTCAGAGTATGAAGATCGATCGGCGGTTTTCAAACACGCGCTGCATCGGCTGTGTGTATCCGTTTATTATTCATCTTATATGGGTGGTTAGAGGACTTCCAGCTTGACAACTGGGCATGAGTATCCCCGCTGTGCGTTCTATTTCCGGGTAGATATGGCGCGCGTAATATGGGTCCCTGCGACCTACTTTGACCGCGTCGTGCCTCGGCTGTGAGTGTCCGATTGTGGATCACCCTCCACATGTCTTTAGAGGTTGACGGTGGCTACAGGTCGGCATAGGTGTCCCGGCTGTGCGTTGTGTATTCGCGGGGATATGGACCGCGCAAGACGGCGATTTGGTTTAAGGAAACAGAGTATTGGCGCTATCGCTGTGATTTTGTCAGAGTATGAAGATCGGTCGGCGGTTTTCAAATACGTGCTGCCTCGGCTGTGGATACCCGTTTATTATTCTGCTTATATGGGTAGTTAGAGGACGTCGCGACCGTGTATTCAAAATAAGAATCCCCGCTGTGCGTTCCATTTCCGGGTAGATATGGCGCGCGTAATAGGGCCCCTGCGACCTACTTTGACCGCGTGGTGCCTCGGCTGTGGACCTCGCATCCAGGATCCACTCGGATAGGTTTGTAGAAGTGGACTTGGACTACAATTAGATATGAGGTTCCCGGCTGTGCGTTGTGTTTTCGCGGAGATATGGACCGCGCAAAACGGGTATTTGGTTTAAGGATTTTTCGCTGTGATTTTGTCAGAGTATGAAAGATCGATCGGCGGTTTTCAAACACGCGCTGCATCGGCTGTGTGTATCCGTTTATTATTCATCTTATATGGGTGGTTAGAGGACTTCCAGCTTGACAACTGGGCATGAGTATCCCCGCTGTGCGTTCTATTTCCGGGTAGATATGGCGCGCGTAATATGGTCCCTGCGACCTACTTTGACCGCGTCGTGCCTCGGCTGTGAGTGTCCGATTGTGGATCACCCTCCACATGTCTTTAGAGGTTGACGGTGGCTACAGGTCGGCATAGGTGTCCCGGCTGTGCGTTGTGTATTCGCGGGGATATGGACCGCGCAAGACGGCGATTTGGTTTAAGGAAACAGAGTATTGGCGCTATCGCTGTGATTTTGTCAGAGTATGAAGATCGGTCGGCGGTTTTCAAATACGTGCTGCCTCGGCTGTGGATACCCGTTTATTATTCTGCTTATATGGGTAGTTAGAGGACGTCGCGACCGTGTATTCAAAATAAGAATCCCCGCTGTGCGTTCCATTTCCGGGTAGATATGGCGCGCGTAATAGGGCCCCTGCGACCTACTTTGACCGCGTGGTGCCTCGGCTGTGGACCTCGCATCCAGGATCCACTCGGTGAGGTTTGTAGAAGTGGACTTGGACTACAATTAGATATGAGGTTCCCGGCTGTGCGTTGTGTTTTCGCGGAGATATGGACCGCGCAAAACGGGTATTTGGTTTAAGGATTTTTCGCTGTGATTTTTGTCAGAGTATGAAGATCGATCGGCGGTTTTCAAACACGCGCTGCATCGGCTGTGTGTATCCGTTTATTTATTCATCTTTATATGGGTGGTTAGAGGACTTCCAGCTCGACAACTGGGCATGAGTATCCCCGCTGTGCGTTCTATTTCCGGGTAGATATGGCGCGCGTAATATGGTCCCTGCGACCTACTTTGACCGCGTCGTGCCTCGGCTGTGAGTGTCCGATTGTGGATCACCCTCCACATGTCTTTAGAGGTTGACGGTGGCTACAGGTCGGCATAGGTGTCCCGGCTGTGCGTTGTGTATTCGCGGGGATATGGACCGCGCAAGACGGCGATTTGGTTTTAAGGGAAACAGAGTATTGGCGCTATCGCTGTGATTTTGTCAGAGTATGAAGATCGGTCGGCGGTTTTCAAATACGTGCTGCCTCGGCTGTGGATACCCGTTTATTATTCTGCTTATATGGGTAGTTAGAGGACGTCGCGACCGTGTATTCAAAATAAGAATCCCCGCTGTGCGTTCCATTTCCGGGTAGATATGGCGCGCGTAATAGGGGCCCCTGCGACCTACTTTGACCGCGTGGTGCCTCGGCTGTGGACCTCGCATCCAGGATCCACTCGGATAGGTTTGTAGAAGTGGACTTGGACTACAATTAGATATGAGGTTCCCGGCTGTGCGTTGTGTTTTCGCGGAGATATGGACCGCGCAAAAACGGGGGTAAATTTGGTTTAAGGATTTTTCGCTGTGATTTTGTCAGAGTATGAAGATCGATCGGCGGTTTTCAAACACGCGCTGCATCGGCTGTGTGTATCCGTTTATTATTCATCTTATATGGGTGGTTAGAGGACTTCCAGCTTGACAACTGGGCATGAGTATCCCCGCTGTGCGTTCTATTTCCGGGTAGATATGGCGCGCGTAATATGGTCCCCTGCGACCTACTTTGACCGCGTCGTGCCTCGGCTGTGAGTGTCCGATTGTGGATCACCCTCCACATGTCTTTAGAGGTTGACGGTGGCTACAGGTCGGCATAGGTGTCCCGGCTGTGCGTTGTGTATTCGCGGGGATATGGACCGCGCAAGACGGCGATTTGGTTTAAGGAAACAGAGTATTGGCGCTATCGCTGTGATTTTGTCAGAGTATGAAGATCGGTCGGCCGTTTTCAAATACGTGCTGCCTCGGCTGTGGATACCCGTTTATTATTCTGCTTATATGGGTAGTTAGAGGACGTCGCGACCGTGTATCAAAATAAGAATCCCCGCTGTGCGTTCCATTTCCGGGTAGATATGGCGCGCGTAATAGGGCCCCTGCGACCTACTTTGACCGCGTGGTGCCTCGGCTGTGGACCTCGCATCCAGGATCCACTCGGATAGGTTTTGTAGAAGTGGACTTGGACTACAATTAGATATGAGGTTCCCGGCTGTGCGTTGTGTTTTCGCGGAGATATGGACCGCGGCAAAACGGGTATTTGGTTTAAGGATTTTTCGCTGTGAATTTTGTCAGAGTATGAAGATCGATCGGCGGTTTTCAAACACGCGCTGCATCGGCTGTGTGTATCCGTTTATTATTCATCTTATATGGGTGGTTAGAGGACTTCCAGCTCGACAACTGGGCATGAGTATCCCCGCTGTGCGTTCTATTTCCGGGTAGATATGGCGCGCGTAATATGGTCCCTGCGACCTACTTTGACCGCGTCGTGCCTCGGCTGTGAGTGTCCGATTGTGGATCACCCTCCACATGTCTTTAGAGGTTGACGGTGGCTACAGGTCGGCATAGGTGTCCCGGCTGTGCGTTGTGTATTCGCGGGGATATGGACCGCGCAAGACGGCGATTTGGTTTAAGGAAACAGAGTATTGGCGCTATCGCTGTGATTTTGTCAGAGTATGAAGATCGGTCGGCGGTTTTCAAATACGTGCTGCCTCGGCTGTGGATACCCGTTTATTATTCTGCTTATATGGGTAGTTAGAGGACGTCGCGGACCGTGTATTCAAAATAAGAATCCCCGCTGTGCGTTCCATTTCCGGGTAGATATGGCGCGCGTAATAGGGCCCCTGCGACCTACTTTGACCGCGTGGTGCCTCGGCTGTGGACCTCGCATCCAGGATCCACTCGGATAGGTTTGTAGAAGTGGACTTGGACTACAATTAGATATGAGGTTCCCGGCTGTGCGTTGTGTTTTTCGCGGAGATATGGACCCGCGCAAAACGGGGTATTTGGTTTAAGGATTTTTTCGCTGTGATTTTGTCAGAGTATGAAGATCGATCGGCGGTTTTCAAACACGCGCTGCATCGGCTGTGTGTATCCGTTTATTATTCATCTTATATGGGTGGTTAGAGGACTTCCAGCTCGACAACTGGGCATGAGTATCCCCGCTGTGCGTTCTATTTCCGGGTAGATATGGCGCGCGTTAATATGGTCCCTGCGACCTACTTTGACCGCGTCGTGCCTCGGCTGTGAGTGTCCGATTGTGGATCACCCTCCACATGTCTTTAGAGGTTGACGGTGGCTACAGGTCGGCATAGGTGTCCCGGCTGTGCGTTGTGTATTCGCGGGGATATGGACCGCGCAAGACGGCGATTTGGTTTAAGGAAACAGAGTATTGGCGCTATCGCTGTGATTTTGTCAGAGTATGAAAGATCGGTCGGCGGTTTTCAAATACGTGCTGCCTCGGCTGTGGATACCCGTTTATTATTCTGCTTATATGGGTAGTTAGAGGACGTCGCGACCGTGTATTCAAAATAAGAATCCCCGCTGTGCGTTCCATTTCCGGGTAGATATGGCGCGCGTAATAGGGCCCCTGCGACCTACTTTGACCGCGTGGTGCCTCGGCTGTGGACCTCGCATCCAGGATCCACTCGGATAGGTTTGTAGAAGTGGACTTGGACTACAATTAGATATGAGGTTCCCGGCTGTGCGTTGTGTTTTCGCGGAGATATGGACCGCGCAAAACGGGTATTTGGTTTAAGGATTTTTCGCTGTGATTTTGTCAGAGTATGAAGATCGATCGGCGGTTTTCAAACACGCGCTGCATCGGCTGTGTGTATCCGTTTATTATTCATCTTATATGGGTGGTTAGAGGACTTCCAGCTTGACAACTGGGCATGAGTATCCCCGCTGTGCGTTCTATTTCCGGGTAGATATGGCGCGCGTAATATGGTCCCTGCGACCTACTTTGACCGCGTCGTGCCTCGGCTGTGAGTGTCCGATTGTGGATCACCCTCCACATGTCTTTAGAGGTTGACGGTGGCTACAGGTCGGCATAGGTGTCCCGGCTGTGCGTTGTGTATTCGCGGGGATATGGACCGCGCAAGACGGCGATTTGGTTTAAGGAAACAGAGTATTGGCGCTATCGCTGTGATTTTGTCAGAGTATGAAGATCGGTCGGCGGTTTTCAAATACGTGCTGCCTCGGCTATGGATACCCGTTTATTATTCTGCTTATATGGGTAGTTAGAGGACGTCGCGACCGTGTATTCAAAATAAGAATCCCCGCTGTGCGTTCCATTTCCGGGTAGATATGGCGCGCGTAATAGGGCCCCTGCGACCTACTTTGACCGCGTGGTGCCTCGGCTGTGGACCTCGCATCCAGGATCCACTCGGTGAGGTTTGTAGAAGTGGACTTGGACTACAATTAGATATGAGGTTCCCGGCTGTGCGTTGTGTTTTCGCGGAGATATGGACCGCGCAAAACGGGTATTTGGTTTAAGGATTTTTCGCTGTGATTTTGTCAGAGTATGAAGATCGATCGGCGGTTTTCAAACACGCGCTGCATCGGCTGTGTGTATCCGTTTATTATTCATCTTATATGGGTGGTTAGAGGACTTCCAGCTCGACAACTGGGCATGAGTATCCCCGCTGTGCGTTCTATTTCCGGGTAGATATGGCGCGCGTAATATGGTCCCTGCGACCTACTTTGACCGCGTCGTGCCTCGGCTGTGAGTGTCCGATTGTGGATCACCCTCCACATGTCTTTAGAGGTTGACGGTGGCTACAGGTCGGCATAGGTGTCCCGGCTGTGCGTTGTGTATTCGCGGGGATATGGACCGCGCAAGACGGCGATTTGGTTTAAGGAAACAGAGTATTGGCGCTATCGCTGTGATTTTGTCAGAGTATGAAGATCGGTCGGCGGTTTTCAAATACGTGCTGCCTCGGCTGTGGATACCCGTTTATTATTCTGCTTATATGGGTAGTTAGAGGACGTCGCGACCGTGTATTCAAAATAAGAATCCCCGCTGTGCGTTCCATTTCCGGGTAGATATGGCGCGCGTAATAGGGCCCCTGCGACCTACTTTGACCGCGTGGTGCCTCGGCTGTGGACCTCGCATCCAGGATCCACTCGGATAGGTTTGTAGAAGTGGACTTGGACTACAATTAGATATGAGGTTCCCGGCTGTGCGTTGTGTTTTCGCGGAGATATGGACCGCGCAAAACGGGTATTTGGTTTAAGGATTTTTCGCTGTGATTTTGTCAGAGTATGAAGATCGATCGGCGGTTTTCAAACACGCGCTGCATCGGCTGTGTGTATCCGTTTATTATTCATCTTATATGGGTGGTTAGAGGACTTCCAGCTTGACAACTGGGCATGAGTATCCCCGCTGTGCGTTCTATTTCCGGGTAGATATGGCGCGCGTAATATGGTCCCTGCGACCTACTTTGACCGCGTCGTGCCTCGGCTGTGAGTGTCCGATTGTGGATCACCCTCCACATGTCTTTAGAGGTTGACGGTGGCTACAGGTCGGCATAGGTGTCCCGGCTGTGCGTTGTGTATTCGCGGGGATATGGACCGCGCAAGACGGCGATTTGGTTTAAGGAAACAGAGTATTGGCGCTATCGCTGTGATTTTGTCAGAGTATGAAGATCGGTCGGCGGTTTTCAAATACGTGCTGCCTCGGCTGTGGATACCCGTTTATTATTCTGCTTATATGGGTAGTTAGAGGACGTCGCGACCGTGTATTCAAAATAAGAATCCCCGCTGTGCGTTCCATTTCCGGGTAGATATGGCGCGCGTAATAGGGCCCCTGCGACCTACTTTGACCGCGTGGTGCCTCGGCTGTGGACCTCGCATCCAGGATCCACTCGGATAGGTTTGTAGAAGTGGACTTGGACTACAATTAGATATGAGGTTCCCGGCTGTGCGTTGTGTTTTCGCGGAGATATGGACCGCGCAAAATTTTCGCTGTGATTTGTCAGAGTATGAAGATCGATCGGCGGTTTTCAAACACGCGCTGCATCGGCTGTGTGTATCCGTTTATTATTCATCTTATATGGGTGGTTAGAGGACTTCCAGCTTCGACAACTGGCATGAGTATCCCCGCTGTGCGTTCTATTTCCGGGTAGATATGGCGCGCGTAATATGGTCCCTGCGACCTACTTTGACCGCGTCGTGCCTCGGCTGTGAGTGTCCGATTGTCTGATCACCCCTCCACATGTCTTTAGAGGTTGACGGTGGCTACAGGTCGGCATAGGTGTCCCGGCTGTGCGTTGTGTATTCGCGGGATATGGACCGCGCAAGACGGCGATTTGGTTTAAGGAAACAGAGTATTGGCGCTATCGCTGTGATTTTGTCAGAGTATGAAGATCGGTCGGCGGTTTTCAAATACGTGCTGCCTCGGCCTGTGGATACCCGTTTATTATTTCTGCTTATATGGGTAGTTAGAGGACGTCGCGACCGTGTATTCAAAATAAGAATCCCCGCTGTGCCGTTCCATTTCCGGTAGATATGGCGCGCGTAATAGGGCCCCTGCGACCTACTTTGACCGCGTGGTGCCTCGGCTGTGGACCTCGCATCCAGGATCCACTCGGATAGGTTTGTAGAAGTGGACTTGGACCTACAATTAGATATGAGGTTCCCGGCTGTGCGTTGTGTTTTCGCGGAGATATGGACCGCGCAAAACGGGTATTGGTTTAAGGATTTTTCGCTGTGATTTTGTCAGAGTATGAAGATCGATCGGCGGTTTTCAACACGCGCTGCATCGGCTGTGTGTATCCGTTTATTATTCATCTTATATGGGTGGTTAGAGGACTTCCAGCTTGCGAACAAACCTGGGCATGAGTATCCCCGCTGTGCGTTCTATTTCCGGGTAGATATGGCGCGCGTAATATGTCCCTGCGACCTACTTTGACCGCGTCGTGCCTCGGCTGTGAGTGTCCCGATTGTGGATCACCCTCCACATGTCTTTAGAGGTTGACGGGTGGCTACAGGTCGGCATAGGTGTCCCGGCTGTGCGTTGTGTATTCGCGGGGATATGACCGCGCAAGACGGCGATTTTGGTTTAAGGAAACAGAGTATTGGCGCTATCGCTGTGATTTTGTCACAGAGTATGAAGATCGGTCGGCGGTTTTCAAATACGTTGCTGCCTCGGCTATGGATACCCGTTTATTATTCTGGCTTATATGGGTAGTTAGAGGACCGTCGCGACCGTGTATTCAAAATAAGAATCCCCGCTGTGCGTTCCATTTCCGGGTAGATATGGCGCGCGTAATAGGGCCCCTGCGACCTACTTTGACCGCGTGGTGCCTCGGCTGTGGACCTCGCATCCAGGATCCACTCGGATAGGTTTGTAGAAGTGACTTGGACTACAATTAGATATGAGGTTCCCGGCTGTGCGGTTTGTTTTCGCGGAGATATGGACCGCGCAAAACGGGTATTTGGTTTAAGGATTTTTCGCTGTGATTTTGTCAGAGTATGAAGAGCTCGATCGGCGGTTTTCAAACACGCCGCTGCATCTGGCTGTGTGTATCCGTTTATTATTCATCTTATATGGGGAGGTTAGAGGACTTCCAGCTTGACAACTGGGCATGAGTATCCCCGCTGTGCGTTCTATTTCCGGGTAGATATGGCGCGCGTAATATGGTCCCTGCGACCTACTTTGACCGCGTCGTGCCTCGGCTGTGAGTGTCCGATTGTGGATCACCCTCCACATGTCTTTAGAGGTTGACGGTGGCTACAGGTCGGCATAGGTGTCCCGGCTGTGCGTTGTGTATTCGCGGGGATATGGACCGCGCAAGACGGCGATTTGGTTTAAGGAAACAGAGTATTGGCGCTATCGCTGTGATTTTGTCAGAGTATGAAGATCGGTCGGCGGTTTTCAAATACGTGCTGCCTCGGCTGTGGATACCCGTTTATTATTCTGCTTATATGGGTAGTTAGAGGACGTCGCGACCGTGTATTCAAAATAAGAATCCCCGCTGTGCGTTCCATTTCCGGGTAGATATGGCGCGCGTAATAGGGCCCCTGCGACCTACTTTGACCGCGTGGTGCCTCGGCTGTGGACCTCGCATCCAGGATCCACTCGGTGAGGTTTGTAGAAGTGGACTTGGACTACAATTAGATATGAGGTTCCCGGCTGTGCGTTGTGTTTTCGCGGAGATATGGACCGCGCAAAACGGGTATTTGGTTTAAGGATTTTTCGCTGTGATTTTGTCAGAGTATGAAGATCGATCGGCGGTTTTCAAACACGCGCTGCATCGGCTGTGTGTATCCGTTTATTATTCATCTTATATGGGTGGTTAGAGGACTTCCAGCTCGACAACTGGGCATGAGTATCCCCGCTGTGCGTTCTATTTCCGGGTAGATATGGCGCGCGTAATATGGTCCCTGCGACCTACTTTGACCGCGTCGTGCCTCGGCTGTGAGTGTCCGATTGTGGATCACCCTCCACATGTCTTTAGAGGTTGACGGTGGCTACAGGTCGGCATAGGTGTCCCGGCTGTGCGTTGTGTATTCGCGGGGATATGGACCGCGCAAGACGGCGATTTGGTTTAAGGAAACAGAGTATTGGCGCTATCGCTGTGATTTTGTCAGAGTATGAAGATCGGTCGGCGGTTTTCAAATACGTGCTGCCTCGGCTGTGGATACCCGTTTATTATTCTGCTTATATGGGTAGTTAGAGGACGTCGCGACCGTGTATTCAAAATAAGAATCCCCGCTGTGCGTTCCATTTCCGGGTAGATATGGCGCGCGTAATAGGGCCCATGCGACCTACTTTGACCGCGTGGTGCCTCGGCTGTGGACCTCGCATCCAGGATCCACTCGGATAGGTTTGTAGAAGTGGACTTGGACTACAATTAGATATGAGGTTCCCGGCTGTGCGTTGTGTTTTCGCGGAGATATGGACCGCGCAAAACGGGTATTTGGTTTAAGGATTTTTCGCTGTGATTTTGTCAGAGTATGAAGATCGATCGGCGGTTTTCAAACACGCGCTGCATCGGCTGTGTGTATCCGTTTATTATTCATCTTATATGGGTGGTTAGAGGACTTCCAGCTCGACAACTGGGCATGAGTATCCCCGCTGTGCGTTCTATTTCCGGGTAGATATGGCGCGCGTAATATGGTCCCTGCGACCTACTTTGACCGACTCGTGCCTCGGCTGTGGAGGTCGCATC
>NW_027466718.1:0-7500 GCF_050575085.1 Anarhichas minor
GGGAGACGGGGCTTCTCGGTCTCGCTTCAAATCGGGCGACCAGGAGGTACGCAGAGGGGTTCTCCCACCCCCTGCGTGTGGGCCCCTCCCGGCCATAGAGGCTAACCCGCAGGCCGGAGGAACCGCCCGCCAATCTCAGGCCTGGACGATGAATCACAAGCGTGGACGGCGGAGGCCCTCCGATGGCGGGTCAGGGTTGCCATTCAGTCAGAAGATCCATGGGGGAAAGACTGTCAAATTTCCCCCTCAATCCGTCAATCCGTCAATCCGTTCAATACTCTGTCAATCCGTCAATCCGTTCAATACTCTGTCATTTTGTTGAAAGTCAGACAACCAGCCCAACACACCGAGGTGTGGTGCCGACCGGGTCCAGTGGGCTCTGGCCTTTGTCGGATGTCTTCTACTCGAGGTGTCCTTGACTTTCTATGATAGACATATTTCTGAAAACTGAGTTTCTGAAATCGTGCCCAAGGTGGCTTGGTTACCCCCTACCAAAATGGGTCACAGCCGTAATAGGCAAAGTCCCGAAGCGCTGGACCCTTCAGCGCTTCAGAGCTTCGCCCCTACTACTGCTCTAAAAGAATTGGTCCTGGTAATCCAAAAAATTTAGGGAAGCGCTGGACCCTTCAGCGCTTCGCTCATATCCCCCCTACTACGGCTGTAGCATAGGGGAACCGCCAGAAGCGCTGGACCCTTCAGCGCTTCGCTCATATCCCCTACTACGGCTGTAGCATAGGGGGACCGCCAGAAGCGCTGGACCCTTCAGCGCTTCGCTCCTATCCCCTACTACGGCTGTAGCATAGGGGGACCCGCCAGAAGCGCTGGACCCTCAGCGCTTCGCTCCTATCCCCTACTACGGCTGTAGCATAGGGGGGACCGCCAGAAGCGCTGGACCCTTCAGCGCTTCGCTCCTATCCCCTACTACGGCTGTAGCATAGGGGGACCGCCAGAAGCGCTGGACCCTTCAGCGCTTCGCTCCTATCCCCTACTACGGCTGTAGCATAGGGGGACCGCCAGAAGCGCTGGACCCTTCAGCGCTTCGCTCCTATCCCCTACTACGGCTGTAGCATAGGGGGACCGCCAGAAGCGCTGGACCCTTCAGCGCTTCGCTCCTATCCCCTACTACGGCTGTAGCATAGGGGGACCGCCAGAAGCGCTGGACCCTTCAGCGCTTCGCTCATATCCCCTACTACGGCTGTAGCATAGGGGAACCGCCAGAAGCGCTGGACCCTTCAGCGCTTCGCTCATATCCCCTACTACGGCTGTAGCATAGGGGGACCGCCAGAAGCGCTGGACCCTTCAGCGCTTCGCTCATATCCCCTACTACGGCTGTAGCATAGGGGGGACCGCCAGAAGCGCTGGACCCTTCAGCGCTTCGCTCATATCCCCTACTACGGCTGTAGCATAGGGGAACCGCCAGAAGCGCTGGACCCTTCAGCGCTTCGTCCCTACTACGGCTGTAACATAGGGGAACCGCCAGAAGCGCTGGACCCTTCAGCGCTTCGCTCATATCCCCTACTACGGGCTGTAGCATAGGGGGACCGCCAGAAGCGCTGGACCCTTCAGCGCTTCGCTCATATCCCCTACTACGGCTGTAGCATAGGGGAACCGCCAGAAGCGCTGGACCCTTCAGCGCTTCGTCCCTACTACGGCTGTAACATAGGGGAACCGCCAGAAGCGCTGGACCCTTCAGCGCTTCGCTCATATCCCCTACTACGGCTGTAGCATAGGGGAACCGCCAGAAGCGCTGGACCCTTCAGCGCTTCGCTCCTATCCCCTAGTATACACTGGGTAGTCTGTTCCTATCATTGTGTGCAAGGGTGGCTTGGTTACCCCCCTACCAAAATGGGTCACAGCCGTAATAGGCGAAGTACAGAAGCGCTGGAACCTTCAGCGCTTCGCCCCTATCACGGCTTTAAAACCCGAGCGAAAAACTCTATGTCCTTAAACGAAATACCCGTTTTGCGCGGTCCATATCTCCGCGAAAACACAACGCACAGCCGGGACACTCATATCTAATTGTAGTCCAAGTCCCCCTCTACAAACACATCCGAGTGGATCCTGGATGCGACCTCCACAGCCGAGGCACGAGTCGGTCAAAGTAGGTCGCAGGGACCATATTACGCGCGCCATATCTACCCGGAAATAGAACGCACAGCGGGGATACTCATGCCCAGTTGTCGAGCTGGAAGTCCTCTAACCACCCATATAAGATGAATAATAAACGGATACACACAGCCGATGCAGCGCGTGTTTGAAAACCGCCGATCGATCTTCATACTCTGACAAAATCACAGCGAAAAATCCTTAAACCAAATACCCGTTTTGCGCGGTCCATATCTCCGCGAAAACACAACGCACAGCCGGGAACCTCATATCTAATTGTAGTCCAAGTCCACTTCTACAAACCTATCCGAGTGGATCCTGGATGCGAGAGGTCCACAGCCGAGGCACCACGCGGTCAAAGTAGGTCGCAGGGGCCCTATTACGCGCGCCATATCTACCCGGAAATGGAACGCACAGCGGGGATTCTTATTTTGAATACACGGTCCCGACGTCCTCTAACTACCCATATAAGCAGAATAATAAACGGGTATCCACAGCCGAGGCAGCACGTATTTGAAAACCGCCGACCGATCTTCATACTCTGACAAAATCACAGCGATAGCGCCAATACTCTGTTTCCTTAAACCAAATCGCCGTCTTGCGCGGTCCATATCCCCGCGAATACACAACGCACAGCCGGGACACCTATGCCGACGTGTAGCCACCGTCAACCTCTAAAGACATGTTGGAGGGTGATCCACAATCGGACACTCACAGCCGAGGCACGACGCGGGTCAAAGTAGGTCGCAGGGGACCATATTACGCGCGCCATATCTACCCGGAAATAGAACGCACAGCGGGGGATACTCATGCCCAGTTGTCAAGCTGGAAGTCCTCTAACCACCCATCTAGACACTCCTATAAACGGATACACACAGCCGATACAGCGCGTATTTGAAAACCGCCGACCGATCTTCATACTCTGACAAAATCAAAGCGAAAGACTTAAACGAAATACCCGTTTTGCGAGGTCCATATCCCCGCGAATACACAACGCACAGCCGGACACTTATACCCGATCGTAGACCACATCCACCTCTACAAACCTATCCGAGTGGATCATGGATGCGACCTCCACAGCCGAGGCACGGTGTAGTCAAAGTAGGTCGCAGGGACCACATTACGCGCGCCATATCTACCCTGGAAATAGAACGCACAGCGGGGATTCTTATACTGAATACACGGCCCCGACGTCCTCTAACCAACTATGTAAACTGAATAATAAACGGATAACCACAGCCGAGGCAGCGGCGTGTTTGAAAACAGCCGACCGATCTTCATACTCTGACAAAATCACAGCGAAAGACTTAAACGAAATCGTCGTTTTGCGAGGTGCATTATCTTCCGCGAATACACAACGCACAGCCGGGACACTTATACCCAGTTGTAGTCCACGTCCCCCTCTACAAAACTATCGGAGTGGATCCTGGATGCGAGGTCCACAGCCGAGGCACGGTGTAGTCAAAGTAGGTCGCAGGGACCATATTACGCGCGCCATATCTACCCGGAAATAGAACGCACAGCGGGGATTCTTATACTGAATACACGGCCCGACGTCCTCTAACCAACTATGTAAGCTGAATAATAAACGGATACCACAGCCGAGGCAGCGCGTGTTTGAAAACAGCCGACCGATCTTCATACTCTGACAAAATCACAGCGAAAGACTTAAACGAAATCGTCGTTTTGCGAGGTGCATATCTCCGCGAATACACAACGCACAGCCGGGACACTTATACCCAGTTGTAGTCCACGTCCCCCTCTACAAAACTATCGGGAGTGGATCCTGGATGCGAGGTCCACAGCCGAGGCACGGTGTAGTCAAAGTAGGTCGCAGGGACCATATTACGCGCGCCATATCTACCCGGAAATAGAACGCACAGCGGGGATTCTTATACTGAATACACGGCCCGACGTCCTCTAACCAACTATGTAAGCTGAATAATAAACGGATAACCACAGCCGAGGCAGCGCGTGTTTGAAAACAGCCGACCGATCTTCATACTCTGACAAAATCACAGCGAAAGACTTAAACGAAATCGTCGTTTTGCGAGGTGCATATCTCCGCGAATACACAACGCACAGCCGGGACACTTATACCCAGTTGTAGTCCACGTCCCCCTCTACAAAACTATCGGAGTGGATCCTGGATGCGAGGTCCACAGCCGAGGCACGGTGTAGTCAAAGTAGGTCGCAGGGACCATATTACGCGCGCCATATCTACCCGGAAATAGAACGCACAGCGGGGGATTCTTATACTGAATACACGGCCCCGACGTCCTCTAACCAACTATGTAAGCTGAATAATAAACGGATAACCACAGCCGAGGCAGCGCGTGTTTGAAAACAGCCGACCGATCTTCATACTCTGACAAAATCACAGCGAAAGACTTAAACGAAATACCCGTTTTGCGAGGTCCATATCCCCGCGAATACACAACGCACAGCCGGGACACTTATACCCAGTTGTAGTCCACGTCCCCCTCTACAAAACTATCGGAGTGGATCCTGGATGCGAGGTCCACAGCCGAGGCACGGTGTAGTCAAAGTAGGTCGCAGGGACCATATTACGCGCGCCATATCTACCCGGAAATAGAACGCACAGCGGGGATTCTTATACTGAATACACGGCCCCGACGTCCTCTAACCAACTATGTAAGCTGAATAATAAACGGATAACCACAGCCGAGGCAGCGCGTGTTTGAAAACAGCCGACCGATCTTCATACTCTGACAAAATCACAGCGAAAGACTTAAACGAAATACCCGTTTTGCGAGGTCCATATCCCCGCGAATACACAACGCACAGCCGGGACACTTATATCTAACTGTAGTCCAAGTCCCCCTCTACAAATCTATCCTAGTGGATCATGGATGCGAGGTCCACAGCCGAGGCACGATGTAGTCAAAGTAGGTCGCAGGGGCCATATTGCGCGGTCCATATTTACCCGGAAATGGAACGCACAGCGGGGATTCTTATACCGAATCCACGGTCCCGACGTCCTCTAACTACCCATATAAGCAGAATAATAAACGGGTATCCACAGCCGAGGCAGCACGTATTTGAAAACCGCCGACCGATCTTCATACTCTGACAAAAAGCGCCGGGCGATCTTCATACTCTGACAAAATCACAGCCGTTTTTATATCGTTTTGCGAGATGGATATCTCCGCGAATACACAACGCACAGCCGGGATACTCATACCTAATTGTATAATACGTCTACCTCTACAAACCTATCCGAGTGGATCCTGGATGCGAGATCCAGAACCAGGATCCATATCGCGCGGGTAAACGGCGGGAGTAACGAGGACTCTCTTAAGGTAGGGGACGTTACTGGGCTGCGCTGCGAAAGACGAGCGCCAAAACTCTGTTTCCTTAAACGGAAGCGCCGTTTTGCGAGGTGGATATCTCCGCGAAAACACCACGCACAGCCGGGACACTTATACCCAATCGTAGACCACGTCCACCTCTACAAACCTATCCGAGTGGATCCTGGATCCGAGACCCACAGCCGAGGCACCACGCGGTCAAAGTAGGTCGCAGTTGCCGTTTTGCGCGCTCCATCTCTCCGCCAAAACACCACGCACAGCCGGGACACTTATACCCTATTGTAGACCCCGACCTCCTCTAACCACCCATACATGCAGAACAATAAACGGATACCCACAGCCGATGCAGCAAGTAGTTCAAAAGCGCCGGCCGATCTTCGTACTCTGACAAAATCACAGCGAAAGACGAGCGCCAATACTCTGTCTCCTTAAACCAAATCGCCGGTTTGCGCGGTGCATATCCCCGCGAATACACAACGCACAGACTCGGCCCCTACGCCGAATAGTAGACCACGTCCACTTCTAAAGACCTGTGGAGTTTGAGCCACAATCGGACACTCACAGCCGATGCACGACTCGGTCAAAATAGGTCGCAGTAGCCACATTGCGCGGTTCATATCTCCGCCAAAACACAACGCACAGCCGGGATACTTATGCCGAATTGTAGACCCCGACGTCCTCTAACCACCCATCTAGACACTCCTATAAACGGATACCCACAGCCGATGCAGCGCGTAGTTCAAAAGCGTCGGCCGATCTTCGTACTCTGACAAAATCACAGCCAAAGACGAGCGACAATATCGCCGGTCTGCGAGGTCCATATCTCCGCGAAAACACAACGCACAGCCGGGACACTTATACCCGATCGTAGACCACATCCACCTCTACAAACCTATCCGAGTGGATCCTGGATCCGAGACCCACAGCCGAGGCACGATGTACGCAAAGCCGGTCACAGTAGCCGAGCGCCAATACTCTGTTTCCTTGAACAAAATCGCCGGTTTGCGAGGTGCATAGCTCCGCGAATACACAACGCACAGCCGGGACACTTATACCCAATTGTAGACCACATCAACCTCTACAAAACTATCCGAGTGGATCCTGGATGCGAGACCCACAGCCGAGGCACGATGTGGTCAGAATAGGTCGCAGGGGCCACATTGCGCGGTCCATAAACCCGGAAATGGAACGCACAGCGGGGATAATAATACCGAAATGTCGACCCAGACGTACTCTCACAACCCATAAGGCAGACCAATAAACTGACACCGACATAACCAATAAACTGACACCGACAAATGAATAAACGGACACCCACAGCCGATGCAGCACGTATTTCAAAAGCGTTAGCGATATTCGTCTCACAGCGAAAGACGAGCGCCAATACTCTGTTTCCTTGAACCAAATTCCCGGTTTGCGCGGTCCATATCTCCGCGAATACACAACGCAAAGACTCGTCCCCTACGCCGAATAGTAGACCACGTCCACTTCTAAAGACCTGTGGAGGAGGATCCAGGATCGGGCATTCACAGCCGATGCACGACGTGGTCAAAATAGGTCACTGTAGCCATATTGCGCGCTCAATATCTCCGCCAAAACACAACGCACAGTCGGGGTACTTACGCCGAATTGTAGACCTTGACGTCCTCTAACCAGCCATCCATGCACTCCTATAAACGGATAACCACAGCCGATGCAGCAAGTAGTTCAAAAGCGTCGGCCGATCTTCGTACTCTGACAAAATCACAGCGAAAGACGAGCGCCAATACTCTGTCTCCTTAAACCAAATCGCCGGTTTGCGCGGTGCATAGCTCCGCGAATACACATCGCACAGACTCGTCCCCTACGCCGAATAGTAGACCACGTCGACTTCTAAAGACCTATGGAGTTAGATCCACAATCGGACACTCACAGCCGATGCACGACGTGGTCAAAATAGGTCACTGTAGCCGTTTTGCGCGCTCCATATCTCCGCCAAAACACAACGCACAGCCGGGGTACTTATGCCGAATTGTAGACCCCGACGTCCTCTAACCAGCCATCCATGCACTCCTATAAACGG
>NW_027466718.1:17500-22500 GCF_050575085.1 Anarhichas minor
TACCCGTTTTGCGCGGTCCATATCTCCGCGAAAACACAACGCACAGCCGGGAACCTCATATCTAATTGTAGTCCAAGTCCCCCTCTACAAACACATCCGAGTGGATCCTGGATGCGACCTCCACAGCCGAGGCACGAGTCGGTCAAAGTAGGTCGCAGGGACCATATTACGCGCGCCATATCTACCCGGAAATAGAACGCACAGCGGGGATACTCATGCCCAGTTGTCGAGCTGGAAGTCCTCTAACCACCCATATAAGATGAATAATAAACGGATACACACAGCCGATGTAGCGCGTGTTTGAAAACCGCCGATCGATCTTCATACTCTGACAAAATCACAGCGAAAAATCCTTAAACCAAATACCCGTTTTGCGCGGTCCATATCTCCGCGAAAACACAACGCACAGCCGGGAACCTCATATCTAATTGTAGTCCAAGTCCACTTCTACAAACCTATCCGAGTGGATCCTGGATGCGAGGTCCACAGCCGAGGCACCACGCGGTCAAAGTAGGTCGCAGGGGCCCTATTACGCGCGCCATATCTACCCGGAAATGGAACGCACAGCGGGGATTCTTATTTTGAATACACGGTCGCGACGTCCTCTAACTACCCATATAAGCAGAATAATAAACGGGTATCCACAGCCGAGGCAGCACGTATTTGAAAACCGCCGACCGATCTTCATACTCTGACAAAATCACAGCGATAGCGCCAATACTCTGTTTCCTTAAACCAAATCGCCGTCTTGCGCGGTCCATATCCCCGCGAATACACAACGCACAGCCGGGACACCTATGCCGACGTGTAGCCACCGTCAACCTCTAAAGACATGTGGAGGGTGATCCACAATCGGACACTCACAGCCGAGGCACGACGCGGTCAAAGTAGGTCGCAGGGACCATATTACGCGCGCCATATCTACCCGGAAATAGAACGCACAGCGGGGATACTCATGCCCAGTTGTCAAGCTGGAAGTCCTCTAACCACCCATCTAGACACTCCTATAAGCGGATACACACAGCCGATACAGCGCGTATTTGAAAACCGCCGACCGATCTTCATACTCTGACAAAATCACAGCGAAAGACTTAAACGAAATACCCGTTTTGCGAGGTCCATATCCCCGCGAATACACAACGCACAGCCGGGACACTTATACCCGATCGTAGACCACATCCACCTCTACAAACCTATCCGAGTGGATCATGGATGCGACCTCCACAGCCGAGGCACGGTGTAGTCAAAGTAGGTCGCAGGGACCACATTACGCGCGCCATATCTACCCGGAAATAGAACGCACAGCGGGGATTCTTATACTGAATACACGGCCCCGACGTCCTCTAACCAACTATGTAAACTGAATAATAAACGGATAACCACAGCCGAGGCAGCGCGTGTTTGAAAACAGCCGACCGATCTTCATACTCTGACAAAATCACAGCGAAAGACTTAAACGAAATCGTCGTTTTGCGAGGTGCATATCTCCGCGAATACACAACGCACAGCCGGGACACTTATACCCAGTTGTAGTCCACGTCCCCCTCTACAAAACTATCGGAGTGGATCCTGGATGCGAGGTCCACAGCCGAGGCACGGTGTAGTCAAATTAGGTCGCAGGGACCATATTACGCGCGCCATATCTACCCGGAAATAGAACGCACAGCGGGGATTCTTATACTGAATACACGGCCCCGACGTCCTCTAACCAACTATGTAAGCTGAATAATAAACGGATAACCACAGCCGAGGCAGCGCGTGTTTGAAAACAGCCGACCGATCTTCATACTCTGACAAAATCACAGCGAAAGACTTAAACGAAATCGTCGTTTTGCGAGGTGCATATCTCCGCGAATACACAACGCACAGCCGGGACACTTATACCCAGTTGTAGTCCACGTCCCCCTCTACAAAACTATCGGAGTGGATCCTGGATGCGAGGTCCACAGCCGAGGCACGGTGTAGTCAAATTAGGTCGCAGGGACCATATTACGCGCGCCATATCTACCCGGAAATAGAACGCACAGCGGGGATTCTTATACTGAATACACGGCCCCGACGTCCTCTAACCAACTATGTAAGCTGAATAATAAACGGATAACCACAGCCGAGGCAGCGCGTGTTTGAAAACAGCCGACCGATCTTCATACTCTGACAAAATCACAGCGAAAGACTTAAACGAAATACCCGTTTTGCGAGGTCCATATCCCCGCGAATACACAACGCACAGCCGGGACACTTATATCTAACTGTAGTCCAAGTCCCCCTCTACAAATCTATCCGAGTGGATCATGGATGCGAGGTCCACAACCGAGGCACGATGTAGTCAAAGTAGGTCGCAGGGGCCATATTGCGCGGTCCATATTTACCCGGAAATGGAACGCACAGCGGGGATTCTTATACCGAATCCACGGTCCCGACGTCCTCTAACCACCCATATAAGCAGAATAATAAACGGATACCCACAGCCGAGGCAGCACGTATTTGAAAAGCGCCGGCCGATCTTCATACTCTGACAAAAAGCGCCGGGCGATCTTCATACTCTGACAAAATCACAGCCGTTTTTATATCGTTTTGCGAGATGGATATCTCCGCGAATACACAACGCACAGCCGGGATACTCATACCTAATTGTATAATACGTCTACCTCTACAAACCTATCCGAGTGGATCCTGGATGCGAGATCCAGAACCAGGATCCATATCGCGCGGGTAAACGGCGGGAGTAACGAGGACTCTCTTAAGGTAGGGGACGTTACTGGGCTGCGCTGCGAAAGACGAGCGCCAAAACTCTGTTTCCTTAAACGGAAGCGCCGTTTTGCGAGGTGGATATCTCCGCGAAAACACCACGCACAGCCGGGACACTTATACCCAATCGTAGACCACGTCCACCTCTACAAACCTATCCGAGTGGATCCTGGATCCGAGACCCACAGCCGAGGCACCACGCGGTCAAAGTAGGTCGCAGTTGCCGTTTTGCGCGCTCCATCTCTCCGCCAAAACACCACGCACAGCCGGGACACTTATACCCTATTGTAGACCCCGACCTCCTCTAACCACCCATACATGCAGAACAATAAACGGATACCCACAGCCGATGCAGCAAGTAGTTCAAAAGCGCCGGCCGATCTTCGTACTCTGACAAAATCACAGCGAAAGACGAGCGCCAATACTCTGTCTCCTTAAACCAAATCGCCGGTTTGCGCGGTGCATATCCCCGCGAATACACAACGCACAGACTCGGCCCCTACGCCGAATAGTAGACCACGTCCACTTCTAAAGACCTGTGGAGTTTGAGCCACAATCGGACACTCACAGCCGATGCACGACTCGGTCAAAATAGGTCGCAGTAGCCACATTGCGCGGTTCATATCTCCGCCAAAACACAACGCACAGCCGGGATACTTATGCCGAATTGTAGACCCCGACGTCCTCTAACCACCCATCTAGACACTCCTATAAACGGATACCCACAGCCGATGCAGCGCGTAGTTCAAAAGCGTCGGCCGATCTTCGTACTCTGACAAAATCACAGCCAAAGACGACCGACAATATCGCCGGTCTGCGAGGTCCATATCTCCGCGAATACACAACGCACAGCCGGGACACTTATACCCGATCGTAGACCACATCCACCTCTACAAACCTATCCGAGTGGATCCTGGATCCGAGACCCACAGCCGGGGCACGATGTACGCAAAGCCGGTCACAGTAGCCGAGCGCCAATACTCTGTTTCCTTGAACAAAATCGCCGGTTTGCGAGGTGCATAGCTCCGCGAATACACAACGCACAGCCGGGACACTTATACCCAATTGTAGACCACATCAACCTCTACAAAACTATCCGAGTGGATCCTGGATGCGAGACCCACAGCCGAGGCACGATGTGGTCAGAATAGGTCGCAGGGGCCACATTGCGCGGTCCATAAACCCGGAAATGGAACGCACAGCGGGGATAATAATACCGAAATGTCGACCCAGACGTACTCTCACAACCCATAAGGCAGACCAATAAACTGACACCGACATAACCAATAAACTGACACCGACAAATGAATAAACGGACACCCACAGCCGATGCAGCACGTATTTCAAAAGCGTTGGCGATATTCGTCTCACAGCGAAAGACGAGCGCCAATACTCTGTCTCCTTGAACCAAATTCCCGGTTTGCGCGGTCCATATCTCCGCGAATACACAACGCAAAGACTCGTCCCCTACGCCGAATAGTAGACCACGTCCACTTCTAAAGACCTGTGGAGGAGGATCCAGGATCGGGCATTCACAGCCGATGCACGACGTGGTCAAAATAGGTCACTGTAGCCATATTGCGCGCTCAATATCTCCGCCAAAACACAACGCACAGTCGGGGTACTTACGCCGAATTGTAGACCTTGACGTCCTCTAACCAGCCATCCATGCACTCCTATAAACGGATAACCACAGCCGATGCAGCAAGTAGTTCAAAAGCGTCGGCCGATCTTCGTACTCTGACAAAATCACAGCGAAAGACGAGCGACAATATCGCCGGTCTGCGAGGTCCATATCTCCGCGAATACACAACGCACAGCCGGGACACTTGTACCCGATCGTAGACCACATCCACCTCTACAAACCTATCCGAGTGGATCCTGGATCCGAGACCCACAGCCGAGGCACGATGTACGCAAAGCCGGTCACAGTAGCCGAGCGCCAATACTCTGTTTCCTTGAACAAAATCGCCGGTTTGCGAGGTGCATAGCTCCGCGAATACACAACGCACAGCCGGGACACTTGTACCCGATCGTAGACCACATCCACCTCTACAAAACTATCCGAGTGGATCCTGGATGCGAGACCCACAGCCGAGGCACGATGTGGTCAGAGTAGGTCGCGGGGGCCACATTGCGCGGTCCATAAACCCGGAAATGGAACGCACAGCGGGGATAATAATACCGAAATGTCGACCCAGACGTACTCTCACAACCCATAAGGCAGACCAATAAACTGACACCGACATAAC
>NW_027466719.1:0-20000 GCF_050575085.1 Anarhichas minor
TGTTTAAGCCCTCTCAGTTTCCTGTAGGAAACAATTTCCTCTTTCTCTTTGATCTCACACACACACACACACACAACAGTTGGCCTACATCAACCTCATTATTGAGATTAGTAATTCCTTAACCGTTAACATTGTGATTACTCCACTAATGCATAATTAATGTGAATCATTATGAGGTCATGTTTTATTCACAGCTGCTCAGGGAGAGAGAGAGAGAGAGAGAGAGAGAGAGAGAGAGAGAGAGAGAGAGAGAGAGAGAGAGAGAGAGAGAGAGAGGAGAGAGAGAGAGAGAGAGAGAGAGAGAGAGAGAGATGAGAGAGAGAGAGAGAGAGAGAGAGAGAGAGAGAGAGAGAGAGAGAGAGAGAGAGAGAGAACTCTGTTCACTACCTGTTCAGGTACTCTGTATTAGTTCTGTATTGTATTAGTGTATTAGTTGTTAGAAGGTAAAGTTAGAAGGTAAAGGTAACGTGTGTACCTGATAGTCTTCCCCCTCCCTCAGGTCGTACAGAGAGAAGAAGATGTCGGTGTCCTTCTCCGATGCTGTTGTAGGTGAAGCTCTTCAGGTTGACCAGTAGGTGGTGTGGTACTGGAACTCTGACCGGCTCCCCGTGACGCTGACGCGTACCGTCGCCCTGCAAAACACACAACAAAACAAGTATTATGGGCCTTAAATCATAGAAGACAATAAACATATATTCACTGATTGTATACATTCTAAATATTGTCACAAATGTGTACTGAGGTAAAGGTAATGAAGTATTAATGATACAACAAAGTAAAAGTACAAACTGTGATTCTCTTAAGAGCTGAAATGAATGTTACTAAAACTAAAGTATACTTGATTATTAAAGTACTACAAGTATTATGTGTTGCAGTATCTTTATGTTGTAGGTTGCAGATGAAGTGTAGTTGAAGTACATGTGAAGTAACAGTATATTAAATGTACTTCTACTCAGTGTACTGAATTATGTAGTACTTTACCTGAGTAGTACTCAGTTGAACACTGTGTCTGCTGGACAGATGCTGAGGAAGACAGAGAGACACAAAAGGTTACATCATCATGTTCTCTCCTCTCCTCTCCTCCACTTGATTCCTCGTCTCATCCCCTCATTTCCTCCCTTTCCTTATTTCCTCTCCTCTATGTTTCCTTTTCTTTCTCCTAGTCTCCGATCCTCTCTCCGTTTCTTCTCCTCTCGTCCTTTCTTCACTCACCTTCTCATTTGTTCTCCTTGTCTCCTCTCCTCCCCTCCTCTCCTTGTTTCCTCACTACTCTTTTTGTCTCCTCTCCTCCCTGTATGTCCTCTCCTCCCCCTCCTCTCCTTGTTTCCTCACTACTCTTTTTGTCTCCTCTTCTCCTTGTATGCTATTTAAAGGCAGGACTGATGCAAAGAGACAGAACATCCAAGAGACAGAACATCAAAGAGACAGAACATCCAAGAGACAGAACATCCAAGAGACAGAACATCGTGTTTTTAAGAAGAGAACTCCTGCTGGAGGTCTCCGTGTGCCTCACAGGTGATCTGTTACATCTGGTGAAAGATGTTCGAAAGCCTCGAGTTCGTCTTTTTGAGCGTCACCATCTTGGGATTTTCTTTTACCCAGAAGTGACCATATTTGGCTGAGAGGGTGGAGCTTAAGAGGAGCGAGGCCCGGTACTGTTAGCATAGCAAACGCTAAGTTACCAGCTAACGCTAGCGCTAGATAGCTAGCATGGTTAGAAAGGTTCACGTTCTATTATCCTTTATCTTTGTTATTGTCATCTATATTCAAATTCAAATGATGAAGACATAACAAATTATATTTTTATTGATTAAATAAATCTAGTAATTATTATTTTTAATGATGTATAATAATGTGCTTAGAGCTCGTGTTATGAAGTTAAACATCATAATTCATCTCTAATATCTATTTTATATTCATGTGAAAACATCTTCAAACTACTGGATTTATTCAAGTTTATCACCAAAACTACATTTTACAGATGACATGTGAACACATCATGATAACGTTATAATGTACCTTCAGCCAGTACTCATGTTCACTGAGCAGAGCCTGAAGGCATCATAGTGTAACTGAAGTGAACCTCAGTTGGTTAGCCGTTAGCGGTGCTGCTAACGTTACTAGCTCTCCTCCTGTTGGTTAGCCGTTAGCGGTGCTGCTAACGTTACTAGCTCTCCTCCTGTTGGTTAGCCGTTAGCGGTGCTGCTAACGTTACTAGCTCTCCTCCTGTTGGTTAGCCGTTGGCGGTGCTGCTAACGTTACTAGCTCTCCTCCTGTTGGTTAGCCGTTAGCGGTGCTGCTAACGTTACTAGCTCTCCTCCTGTTGGTTAGCCGTTAGCGGTGCTGCTAACGTTACTAGCTCTCCTCCTGTTGGTTAGCCGTTGGGCGGGTGGTGCTGCTAACGTTACTAGCTCTCCTCCTATTGGTTCTTACCATCTTATACAGATCTGACACGCTTATCTGGTCTTCATCCACCATGTCAAACTCCTTTCTGGGCACCAGGTCCAGACCCAGGTGTCTGAGAGAGACACAAAGAAAGAGTCTTTTATATAACCTCCACAAAGCTTTTCCACAGACAGACAGACAGACAGACACACACACACACGGCCCTGCTTTGTTTTCTCCATTAATTTATGATAATTTTGTCTTTAAAAATGTCGAAAATAGTAAAAGCCCCTCCTAATAATCTCACAAATTAAAATAAAAGAAAGATTCAATTTAAATAATGTTTCTATAAAAATGAACTCACAATTATGCGACAAATAACTTAAATTTGACTCTTTTTCTCTGCTCTCTTGGCTTTGTAACGTTACTCCACTGATCGTTAGTTGGTTTAGTTCAACCTCCGCTCTGACGATCTGCTACGAGGATTAGAATGTGAATATCTGTTCTCCTATTCTATTCCTATGGTAACACTTACTGATACTGTTACTGTAAACATGCTCTAAATACTACAGTATGTTGTATTACTGCTACTATAACTATAATAATCATCATCATCTTCTTCATCTTCATCTTAAAAGCTCCAGTCAGACAGCTTCAAATAACCAGATACAGTCCTGGGACGATCTTTAATATCTCAGGATAATATCTCGGTATTAATATCTCAGTACTAATATCTCAGTACTAATATCTCAATATTAATATCTCAGTATTAATATCTCAGTACTAATATCTCAATATTAATATCTCAGCACTAATATCTCAGCACTAATACTCAGTATTAATATCTCAATATTAATATCTCAATATTAATATCTCAGTACTAATATCTCAGTATTAATATCTCAGTATTAATATCTCAGTACTAATATCTCAGTACTATCTCAGTATTAATATCTCAGTACTATCTCAGTATTAATATCTCAGTATTAATATCTCAGTACTATCTCAGTACTATCTCAGTATTAATATCTCAGTACTCATATCTCAGTATTAATATCTCAGTACTAATATCTCAGGTATTAATATCTCAGTATTAATATCTCAGTATTAATATCTCAGTACTAATATCTCAGTATTAATATCTCAGTATTAATATCTCAGTATTAATATCTCAGTACTAATATCTCAGTACTATCTCAGTATTAATATCTCAGTACTAATATCTCAGTACTATCTCAGTATTAATATCTCAGTACTAATATCTCAGTATTAATATCTCAGTACTAATATCTCAGTATTAATATCTCAATATTAATATCTCAGTATTAATATCTCAATATTAATATCTCAGTACTAATATCTCAGTATTAATATCTCAGTACTAATATCTCAGTACTATCTCAGTATTAATATCTCAGTACTATCTCAGTACTATCTCAGTATTAATATCTCAGTACTAATATCTCAGTACTATCTCAGTAATATCTCAGTACTAATATCTCAGTATTAATATCTCAGTATTAATATCTCAGTACTAATATCTCAGTACTAATATCTCAGGTACTATCTCAGTATTATATCTCAGTATTAATATCTCAGTACTAATATCTCAGTATTAATATCTCAGTATTAATATCTCAATCCCAAATCAACGGACTGTTTTTTTTTTCTCATGAGCCTCCATGGTGTATGGCTTCCTCCCATCACAGCTTCATCTTATGGAAACATCTCCACCTCCATGTGTTCTGTCCTTACTGTGAATATTATATGTGCGTGTCTGTGTGTGTGTGCGTGTGTTCGATGTGTGTCTCACTCGTTGCCCCAGTCCAGTCTCACGGTGATGTGTCTCTGACGTCTCGGCTCTGGTCCTGCGTCAGGTGACCCAGACAGCAGCTGCCTCCTCAAGTCGATCAGCTCCATCATCACATGACGAACCTTGTAGAACAAATCCACCTTGTGTTTCTGATGGAGAGAGAGGAGAGAGGGAGAGAGAGAGAGAGGAGAGAGAGAGAAGAGAGAGAGAGAGAGAGTGAGAGAGAGAGAGAGAGAGAGAGAGAGAGAGAGAGAGAGAGAGAGAGAGAGAGAGGAGAGAGAGAGAGAGAGAGAGAGAGAGAGAGAGAGAGAGAGAGAGAGAGAGAGAGAGAGAGAGAGAGAGAGAGAGAGAGAGAGAGAGAGAGAGAGAGAGAGAGAGATTTGATTTTTAGAAAACCTTTATTTTCTTTGAACATGTTTCTTTATCATTTTAAACAGTTAAACAAATAAAGTCCAACATACATAAAATGTGTCTTTGATTGTCAGATCTGACTCTCACTGAGCTCCATCTTTGTTCAGTTCTTTGTCCACTTTGTGAACTATCTTCTTTAGTCTGAAGCCTTCCTGCTGAGTGAGACCTCCTCTGTCCTTGCTCCTCATGTGAGCTCTGGCAGAGCTGGAGAGCTTCTCTTTGTCAGAGAGGTAGTCCTCCACTTTGGCTCCTCTCACGTTCTTACTCCTCCTCAGATACTCCTTTATTATCTCCACGCTGTAGTCTCTAGAGCTCCTACAGCTGCCAGCACCGCGTTTAGAGGCTCACTGTCAGCAGCAGCGCCCTCCCTCCCTGACTGGACTCAGAGTCCTCCTCGCAACTGGACTCAGAGTCCTCTTCCATACTGGACTCACACTCGGCCGCTCCTCCACTTCCTTTCGTTGCCACTTTCTTTGCCTGTGAGCTTCCTCTGTCTCCTCTCTGTTTCCTCTTCAGCTGAGGGGCTTTTGAGCTGCTCCTCATCTGCTTCCATGTCCACCTCCCTACCTGTCTCCACCTGTCCTCCAGCACTCTCCCTCACCTGCTGGACCTCACTTGCCCCGTCCTTCCTCACCTCTTGTCCCCCACTTTCCCTCTCTTTTCTCACCTCCTGTACCCCACTTGTCCCCTCCTCCTCACCTCCTGTGTCTCACTTGTTTCCTCCACCCTAACCTCCTGTGTCTCACTTGTTTCCTCCACCCTAACCTCCTGTGTCTCACTTGTTTCCTCCACCCTCACCTCCTGTGTCTCACTTGTTTCCTCCACCCTCACCTCCTTTAACCCGCTCGTCCCCTCCTCCCTGCTCTGTTGGACCCCATCTGGCCCGTCCTGTCCGTCTTGCTTGTCCCCTCTGCCCTCTTCAGTACCCATCTGGTTCTGGTTCTGGTTCTGTGGTCCTTATGAGAGCTGTTTTTCTCAGGACACGTTCTGCTCTGATGACCCACTTTTCCACAGCTGAAACATTTAAAGTCATCAGTTGTTGCATAGATCATGTAGTCAAAGTCGTCTACTCTCACATTGAACACTAGGTTGAGTCCCCTTGCTCCTGTTATTCGGGATCAAGCGCAGCTGTCTCCTGTGAGACACCACGTGCTTCAGGAGAGGAGACCTGCCACCCAGAGGACACCTTCTTCACCCCAGACACTGTCCCTCCCGTGTCTCGATAGTTCTCTGGTTATGTCTTCATCTCTGATGAACGGTGGGACGTTGGACACTGTTACCTTCACAGCCGGTGTGCAGAGAGGGTACACGGGGAAGAAGTCATCGCCCACCTCGATCCCGTTGTCAATCACCACTTCCCGCATTTCTGATGGTGTCTAAAAAGATGACCACGGCATTGTTCATTCGGGCAGCGGACTTCACGCTGCTGTGGCCAACAAGTTCTCGACTGACAACCACTCACAAAGACCGCTAAAACCAGCTAAATGGTTCACACAAACACCGTGAGATACACCATCACATCCAACGTTAACTAGTGACGGAGAAATACCGTAAAAATCAGTGTTAACCGCTCTCAGACACGCTCCGTACAACTCTGTGCTCCTTCCACTGAGAGAGAGAGAGAGATAAAAAATAATATCATATACAAACTAAAGCAGCCCAGAGTAGACGACAGGTCAATGGTTGGTCTTGAGAGCACACACAACACACACACCACACACACACACTCTCTCTCCCTTTAGCTTCTAGTTCTATTATTAGCGCTCTAATGTCCCTACAGAGTTAAATGTCCATTCAGTTCATGACAGGACGCTATGAACACACACACACACACACATACTCAGTATGTTACATGTGGCTAAACTGTGTCTCTCCCTGTGTCTTTACATATATACAGTATTTATACTGTATATATGTATATAAACTCACATGATAAATGCTTTATCTTCTGTTGCAGGTAAAGATTTGTACCAAACCTCCAGTCAAACAGGACGAGTTATGAGAACAACACAGCGTGAACCACAGAGTGGAAAATCTCTTTTGTGTCGACTATTTGTGGATTTAGTCTCCCTCCTCCCCTCCTTTCTCCCTCACTGCCTCTTTCCTCCCTCCTCCCTCCTCCCTCCTTCCTTCCTCCCTCACTGCTCTTTCCTCCCTCCTCCCTCCCTCCCTTCCTCCCTCACTGCCTTCTTCTCCTCCTCCCTCCCTCACTGCCTCTTTCCTCCCTCCTCCCTTTTCCTCCCTCACTGCCTCTTTCCTCCCTCCTCCCTCCCTCACTGCCTCTTTCCGCCCTCCTCCCTCCCTTCCCTCCTCCTTCTTCCTTCCTCCCTCCCACTGCCTCTTTCCTCCCTCACTCCCTCCCTCACTGCCTCTTTCCTCCCTCCTCCCTCCCTCCCTCCTCCTTCCTTCCTCCCTCACTGCCTCTTTCCTCCCTCCTCCCTCCTTCACTGCCTCTTTCCCCAGCTTGAGTTAGTAATCACACCTTCACATCCTGCAGGAACCAATGCACAACACACACACTAACACCGTTTAACACATCTCACCACTTCTGCACTATAAAAAGCAACCGAGTGAATCTCAGATGATGATGCTGTGTGTAGAAGCTGTTCTGCTTCATTGGGCCTCACACAGCGGCCCAGTGACATGGCAGGTCGGGATGTATCACCAAATGATATCTATTGGTTTTTGTGTGCAGGGACATGAATTCTCTGTTTTCTCATGTCGCTCAGGACAAAAATAATGTCAATGGAACGTCAATTAGGATCTTTATAACATATAAGAGGACGACTAATGGTGGACGAGTCCAACAAACAGGACTTTAAACCAGGAGACTAGATGCATCGACACACAGAGGACACGTGTGTTCTGTACGTGTGTGTGTGTGTGTACGTGTGTGGTGTGTGTGTACGTGTGTGTACGTGTGTGTGTGTGTGTGTGTATGTGTGTACGTGTGTGTATGTGTGTACGTGTGTGTGTGTGTGTACGTGTGTGTGTGTGTGTACGTGTGTGTGTGTGTGTGTGTATGTGTGTACGTGTGTGTGTGTGTACGTGTGTGTACGTGTGTGTGTGTGTCACTCTCTGCTCTGCCGCCTCCGTCACCTCTTCAGGCTTCGATGCCTCTGAACATCAGTTTTACTGAGAGTTCATCCCGTCTGTGTGTCTGAACACCGAAGGATCAGCCATGTGGCACTGAGTGATGGACCAACGTGTGTGTGTGTGTGTGTGTGTGTGTGTGTGTGTGTGTGTGTGTGTGTGTGTGTGTGTGTGTGTGTGTGTGTGTGTGTGTGTGTGTGAGAGAGAGTCTGCAGTGTTGGGGGAGTAACTAACAGTGATTACGTAATTGAATTACAAAACAAATGTAATTCTAATCAGTTACTGAGAATAAATATGTGATGAAATGAAGGTTATTGATCAGAGTGTTGGTTAATCTAAACACCATCTCTCCCTTCCACCCCTTCATCCTCACACAGCGTCCTGTACAGCAGCTGAACGAGGACGATGAGAGGATGGAAGAGGACAACCTGTCATGTGACACTTTGGTCTTTACGTCTCTTCAGAGAGCTGACTGACACATTTACATTTGGTTACACTGGTTGACTTATTCATTATACTCACTGCTGTGGAACTAATAATGAATGAATATCTCTTTACATTTATGTACACGAGGATATCCAGTAGAACCCTGTAGTGTGACAGAATCTGAATAGCTTTAAGATGATATAACTAAACACTAGAAGTAAGAACAGAGAGGTGAGCACCGGTGGAGGAAGTAGAGCGATGACAGAAACAGCCTCAGGAGATGCCTTTCTGTACAGTAGCATCTATAAGAGTTTATTATGGGTAGAACCAAACATCTTCAGCTCGAGGCCCAAAGAAGAGGACGTTCTTCTCCAGCGTGTTACTGTAACACACAGCACAGTGAAGTCACGTCTGTCATCGAGAGTAAGAAATATCTTCATTACGAGCCCAGTTTTCATCGTTCATACTTGAAGAGATTATTTGTTTCTATAACCTGTTGATGTGTCATCTGTCAGTCAGAGACGGTAACAGTATAATATATATAATAATATAAGTTATAGTGACGGTGAATAAAGAGGCTCAACTCAACGAAACAAAGACGGAAAACCTCGACACAAAGAGAGAAAATAAACCTGAGATACGGTGTAAAACAACATTCATGCCGATTGTGCGACGGCTTATTAAGGACGTTGTAGGTAATACAAATGAAATACAGTTATGGAGCCGGGGGAGAGAAGTGACTCTGAATGTCAGATTAAGGTCGCACATTTACAAGGAAAAAAACAGAATTCAGTCACAGATTTACATGAAAAAATAACTTGGAAAATTTGTGTTTGTTTTGTCGTTTCACTTTGTAAAACGAATAAATCAAGCTCATCAAACACTGAGGGAGGAATATATGACATCATAGCAGATCTATCCTTCCACTAATGAAACCTCATAATATCAATACTTTAAATATAACGATTCAAACGGTGGCTGGCGTCTCCTAAAGCTTTCTTTATACTCCCGAACACCAGGGGGCGCACACACAGAATGAACTGTGAAGAACCAAAAGGAAAGGATGAACTAAGCTGGGTTGTAAACAACAAGAGGTTAGCGTAGCGACAAATAGCTTCAGGTCAGTGGGTGAAAGACAAGCAAAGAACAACACTGAAGGTTTCTCTGCACAGAAAATATGTTTTTATCTTCTAGATTTATGACTTTAATCTCTGAGGTTTGTTTGGAATATTATTCTCCTTCCTCGGCTCCGTGATTATCATTATTCTGAACCTACAACCTACAACACTCATAGATTACATCACGAGGAACCTTCAGGAGGAACGTACAGACTACGATGCGTCTCATGATTCACTGAATGTCTCGTTCTTCAACATAAAGTTCGTAATAACAACAATAAGGCAGACAGATGTTAATTAAAGCATTCATAACCATAATTAATGACCTTTTAGGTTCAGCATGAATCAGCTACTCACCACATAGAGCTGCTTCCACAGTAAGGCCCACTCCTGCAGCGTGGACGTCGCCTCCGTCACGATGGGGTCCTCCAGAGGAACCACGTTCTCATGACGCCTGAAGAGGAACACACACACGCACACACACACGCACACACACACACGCACACACACAGGCTTTATTAACAGGATCCAGACGTTCTCAAGTAAAACACACTGTAGGACGCAGAGAGCAACGAGTCCTCCACACAACTACGTCTAACAGTCAGTAGTGAGCAGACTAGAAGAAGTGGACATCGTCATGGTGACGTCTCTCATTGGCGATTTCGTCGCCATCCTGTTTTTTTTGCAGCCAGTGAACAGGAAGTGACCATATCTGGACTGAGGAGGAGTGACGTAGAGACGCCGTATACGTCTCTGGTAGAGACCTGTCAATCACTGTGTAGCCCCGCCCTAAAGCATCCCCTGCTTTATGGTCTGTTTGACTCTAAATGGACCATAATGTACTAAATGAACATCATGCTGTATTGAAGAAGACTTGAAACTAGAGATTGAGACCATAAACTCATGTTTACAATGTTTACTGAGGTAATAAATCAAGAGAGAAGTAGAGTCATTTTCTCATAGACTTCTATACAACCAGAGGAGTCGCCCCCTGGTGGACACTAGAGAGAATGCAGCTTTAACACATGAAGCTTTGACTTCACTTAAAGAACCGGAGGTTGTCTCCTGTTTATTTCTACATACAGAGATCATCCTCTTCAGTGTCGGCCATGTTTCTACAGTAGCCCAGTACGGACAAACCTAACTCCGTAGTTCTCCTACACCAGGAGGATTCAATTAACATTCAAAGAGGTCCAGTTAAAGAACATTTCATCAAGTAAAGGTCCTGAACATCCTAATCTCTAACTTGCTTTATGATTCAAGGCCATTTATATTGAAGTAGCGGCTCACATTGTCGGATGTGAGTGGGTACGTTTGATCAAAAGACTTGTTTCTTCTCGTAGTCGTTTTTAATTTGAACCACGGTCTCTAAACATGTGACTCATAAAGGTTTTGAACTGCGAACATACGAGTCTGTCGATTCATTAAAAGCTCTTTTTCTGTCTGCTTCTGTTTTTAGAGGATGTGAAATTACTCACTTTTATATATATATATATATATATATATATATATATATATATATATATATATAGAGAGAGAGAGAGAGATCTCTTTCCTTAACGCTCGACACAAGAGAAGCTTCAGTTGGTTCTAATCTTAAACGTCACCTCTATTATAAACATACTTAGAAAGCCTTAAAATGTGCTTTAATTAGAGGTGAAAGCGCTGAGAAATATTCCTAATGCTTTATAAACATAATCATAAGACATGACGCATCTTGTAATAACTAATTAGATCAAGTATCATAATATTTAGTAGTTGCTGGTCACTGAATGACTTTCTTTATGATTATAATTCACATAGTTGTAATAATCTTCTTGACAATAGATTATAATCACAGTTGAAATGCGTCGCAGTGTGATTATAAGTGACTCTGAGCTCAATAGGTTTCTAGAGAAATGTATTTTCTACGGTTGCAGTTTTGTAACGTTAACGTAAATTCAAACAAAAACGCAACAGAACTGCTTCTAAAACTTCACAGTTGTTACGTAATTTAAGTTAAATACGTAAATTAAAATAAATATATTTAAAGTCCTGTGTTTGTTTGACCATCCACCTCCTCTGGCTCAGATATTTGGGATCAAAACAAACGTAAAGCAGGAGAAAAGAAACGTTTTAAACGTTGTTGACGATGTAGTTTTGTTGATGGCAGCATCATATTTAGGAGACCAGAAGAAGACCTTTTCTCATTGGACGTGTTGACGAAGCTAACCAGCAGCCAGCCCTCTTCCTTCTGCTAACGTGCTAATCAGTCTTGAGGTTAATGAGACACAACCTGCCCTTTGTTTCTCTGGTGATTATCAGCGATTCAACAGCGATTAAAGCCAAACTTTTATAATAAACAACCGGCTCTGTGGAGCTTCTGAACGCCAAGTCACGTCTCAGAAATAAGTGTTTATGAGGATCAGCTGACGTCACAGTCGGGTCCGTGTTTTTAGGAGTTAATGTTCATTAAAGACGAAGCCGCCGCTGCTGCAGATCACATCACTGGATCCTCTGGGCAGGCCGTTCTTCTTCTGTGGTTTCTTTGCATAGAGACACAGTTCACTTTACCTCAACGTATGTAACGCCACACATTAGACCGTCTCTGTTTATTATAGAAAACTTTATTCATACAAGACGTGTAGCTCCAAGTGCTTTACAATACAAATATAAATAAAAACACAACACGAGCATTCTCTCTAGTGTCCACCAGGGGGCGACTCCTCTGGTTGTATAGAAGTCTATGAGAAAATGACTCTACTTCTCTCTTGATTTATTACCTCAGTAAACATTGTAAACATGAGTTTATGGTCTCAATCTCTAGTTTCAAGTCTTCCTCATGTGCGATACAAATAAACTGCTATGCCTTTGTAAATATGAAGGGCTAATGCTAAGCTAACAAAAACATAACGATTGTAAATTTCAGGTGATTAAACACTAGTGAAAACATAGTTATGAACATTATATGACATTTCTGCAAAAAAACTTCCTTAAATTCTGAGTTTTGGACGAGTCCGTATGTATTGTTAGTTTATTATGACTTCATGTGATCTCGTGTCTCTTTAGTTGAAGTACAGAAGGACGTCCTCTTATATCTGGTATGAATTGATCCTCCACTGCTGGCTTCTTTTTTTTTTTTTTTACTCACTTTTTATTTAGTTTTCAACAACATAACAACATGCATTTTCAGACAGGTACTTTCTTTGTCCATTTTTCAGCTGTGTGTAGTCTTGGTGCACCTGGTATTCAGGTACAATGTACAACGCACAGAAGGAACAACAAACATCAGATCACTGCTGGCTTCTTTCAACCTTCATTTATTTGTCACGTAACTTACTTAAGTAACATTTCTGTAGTTTTAACCAAATAACTATATTTTCCTGAACCTAAGTTCTTTAGTTTCCTGTGAAAACAGAAGTTTAGTTTGAAAAGACTGTCTGCTGAGAAGTGAAAATTGACATCATACAAAGCGTTGTGTTCTGAGACACATTTCTAGATACGATGTGACCTCGTAACAGGTTAGGGTCATGACCTTCCACTTTTAGGCAGTCTGGTCTCCTCAAAATCACGTTTCCATAAAGAGAAACTGCATCGTCACTGATGTTTCCAGAGAAATGTTTGGCTCTCGAGTAAAACCTCTAAACTATTCATGTTGATTAAAGTGGCTCCTTTATTTTGTAATATAATCATCTTAGATTGAGCTCGACTTCCTGTCTGATTTTATAGCAGTGAAGTGCTGCGCGCACACACACACAGATACACACACACAGATACACACACACACACACACACAGATACACACACACACACACACACACAGATACACACACACACACACACACACACACAGATACACACACACACACACACACACACACAGATACACACACACACACACACACACACAGATACACACACACACACACACACAGATACACACACACACAGACACACACACACACACACACACAGACACATCTCTGGTCATGATGCAGCACTACTACACTAACTCCTCTCTGCCTGCAGGTCTGCTTGAAACAGTGAAGGATTCACTAAATCCAATTAATTTACTCTCCGTGCCTCTGAAACTCGTATGCAAATGAAGACACGCTCTGTAACTCTGATTAATCTGCAGTTTCCAATCATTATGTAAATGTGTTAAAATATGTACTCTTGAAGTTGGAAGAGAATGAGAAACGAGGTTCATTCTTTATTTAGAGGGAAAAACAACTGATCACAACAAAAACTCATCAAATTAGTTTTTAAACAGCTTCAGCTACAAGAAGAAGAAGAAGAAGAATAAGAAGCAGAAGAAGATAAAGAAGAAAAAGATAAAGAAGAAGAAGACAAAGACTGAACTGTGGCGTCATCACGGAGACAAGAGAGCGACTGAATTAACGACATGAAGATGCTTTTATATACGAACCACTTTAACCTCTTTAGCTCGGGCCCTATTTGTAGGCCTCTGCTCGAAAATAGCATACTCACACTAAAGTGACCATAGTTCTGTAACTACAAGGTCTATTTTAATAATTTCTGTTGATATAATCAGATCACAACACTTGTGAGATTGTTCAGATGGGTAATATTGTGTATATGTTGCTGGTTAATATAGTAATGAAGACATTACACAACTCAAATTGAAAATAATCAGGTTCGCCTGAAAAAAAGCACTTTTATTGATATAAGGTTGTTGAAATAATGCAGATATCTCCCTAAAAACTCTCCCAAATCATAGCACAACTGATCAGTAGTTGCTGAATAAAGGTTAAAGTGGGATAAAGTAAAGAATAAGAGGCTTTAGTAGAGAGGTTTTAAGGTGTTTTTCCGACGACATCGTGAGAGAAAAACGATCAACGTCAACTATCAGATTCTCCGTCAAAGTTCTTAACTTGGACAGACTGGAGAGACCAGTCTGTCTCATCTGAGACCAGTCTGTCTCATCCAGCGTTAGAGCTCAAGCTACGAAACATGATGCACCAGAACACGTAGATATCCCAGGAAATGATGTCATACGTTATCCAGGTGATACACGAACGAGGAAGTATAACGACAAGAAGTCAACTTTGATTTATTTGTCATGTAACTTGCGTACTTCGGTAGTTATTTCAACCCAAACCTCCATCTGTCCCTGAACCCATCAAGTGGTTTAGTTGTCTGAACTGAACTCAGTAGCTTCCTGTGAACATGGAAGTTTATTTTGAAAACGCGTGTTTCTGGACTTTAGTAGCAAAACACACAAAAATGATTTACTAACTTTTCGTAAAATATCATAAAAGCGGTTGCATGAGGATGAGTTGACTTGGACTATATTTCTAGATGTACTTTATGATATGACGTCCTAACAGGTTATGACCTCCGACTTTTAAAGAAGCCGTCTCCTGTAATCACGTTACAGTGGACCTGCATCTTTAACTATGGTTCAGGGAAATGTAGTTTCTCCTGAATTCTGTTTATTTGTGACGTCACATTTCTAATCAGTCTGTCGGGAGGATGTCGGTGGAAGCCGCTGTTTGAATCCCGTGTGAAACAAAAAGTCAACGTTAACTTATTTAACATAAGACAATTACTACCAAGTAGTTTTGTGCGTTTTTGTTTCAATTCTCAACGTTAACGTGTTTAAAAGTACAACGTGAGACGTTTCCTCAGAGAGCTGTTTACAGGAGTCTGGAGACGCTTTAGTTCATTAGTTTAAAGTGACTCCAGCACTCTGCTGACTTGCTTTGATGTGGACTCCCTCTTTCAGCAGCGTCTCTCTTCTTTAACGTCCCAAAGTCTTAAAAGATGAACTCGACCTTCCGTCCCTTCGTTCTATGTTAAATACAGAGGACAGAACGGGACAGAAAAGACTAAATGTACAAAGACAAATACAGAAGAGAGATAGAAGAGATTAAGGAAAGGTTGGTGCATCACAGATTTAGGCTCCTAACAGCAAAGTGGAGGCGATGACTGTAATTAGGTTTCTCTATAAGTTCAGAAGACACCAGAGATACAGCTGCAGTGGACACGTCTCATCTCATTCTGTCTTCTCTCTCAGGACGGGCATCCAGCCAAGAGAGATCAACATAAATAGATATAATTTTACTGAAAGAAGACGTCCTTATGTCCTCGTGGATAGGACGGATAATAACAGAACAGACACATGTTGTCCTCTTAGAGGAGTTCACCCTGCAGGTCTCTGGGGCTAAAGGGGGTGATCCTGATCAGGATCTTTATCTTTTGTTCACCTTACATTCACATAACGTTCTGCACTGAAGTTATTATTTATGAGACAATAACGTTTGATTAGATCATAGAAGGTGTGCTCGTACAGGTCAGAGGTCAGTAAACTTACCCTCTGTTGGTGACAACGGCTTTCTTCAAGTGGATGTAGCTGGCTGGAAAAACTCCCTGGAGAGAGAGAGAGAGAGAGGGAGACAGAGAGAGAGAGAGGGAGAGAGAGAGAGAGAGAGGGACAGAGAGAGAGAGGGAGAGAGAGACAGAGAGAGAGAGAGGGACAGAGAGAGAGAGAGAGAGAGAGGGATAGAGAGAGAGAGAGAGAGAGGGAGACAGAGAGAGAGAGAGAGAGAGAGGGAGACAGAGAGAGAGAGAGGGAGAGAGAGGGAGAGAGAGAGAGAGGGATAGAGAGAGACAGAGAGAGAGAGAGAGAGAGAGAGAGAGAGAGAGAGAGAGAGAGAGAGGGACAGAGAGAGAGAGAGGGAGAGAGAGACAGAGAGAGAGAGAGGGATAGAGAGAGACAGAGAGAGAGAGAGGGAGAGAGAGAGAGGGAGAGAGAGAGAGAGAGAGAGAGAGAGAGAGAGAGGGAGACAGAGGGAGAGAGAGAGAGAGACAGAGAGAGAGAGAGAGAGAGGAGACAGAGAGAGAGAGAGGGAGAGAGAGGGAGAGAGAGAGAGGGATAGAGAGATTTGATTTTCAAATATCTTTATTTCTAAATCAATTTCGTTTACAGAGTTTTACTGTTTATCAAAACAAACTTAATTCACGCAAAAAAACAAAAACTAAAGACAAATTTAAGAAAACACACAAATCATAAGTTGAGAACCAGAGCATTGTCTCTGACTGAACACAGAACGTCGTTCAGAGCCCAAATGTTCACAAAGAGTTCAGTTTTCTTTGTCAGTCTGTAGAAACCAAACTCCACCCTGAGCCGAGCAGCCAGCAGTCCGGTCAGCATCAAGCTCACGTCCTCTGACCCTACACCCCTCACACGGTTTTTTCCTTGTTTTCCAAATTGCTAGTTTGGCCAGTCCTGAAAGGAAATTCATTAGTGTGTGGACAGATTTGTTTTTAGCAGAGTAGTTTGGACCATAGATAAAAAGACAGAAAGAAAAGTGTTCTCCTAAGCCCTGAAACCACGTCTTCAGGCGGCTGAAGAGTCTCACCAGTCTGGAGCACTCAACGAACAGATGGTGGATGGTTTCTGTCTGCGAGCAAAAAGGACAGCTGTCCCCTGAGCCAGGATCGAGGTGCACCAGATACCTGTTTGTAGCTATGGCCCCATGTACAATCCTCCACTGGAGGTCTCCTGTCCGTTTGTCTACAGGGGGTTTGTACAGGGACCGCCAACAGCCCCTTGGGGAGGATCCCCTGCCAAAAAACTCGGTCCACCTCGACACCCTCACTCCTGCCAGAGAGCGCAAGTTAGAGACCTTCACACTGACCTGATACGCTGCTTTCCTCCCCAGAGTCTCAAAGTCCCCCAACTGGGGTGTCTTTAGAGACAGCAGGATGTCCTCCTCATCCTCCCACTGTCCCACAGCAGGACAGACAGCCAGGGGTGGGAAAACATATTCACATTCATTGTCCCATTGGTCAGATATTGTACGGTCTCCAACAAACGCTCTGAGGACTGCTGGCAGGGAAGCACAGACCTCCTCCACCAGCCTGAGCAGCAGCCTGCTGGACCGGATGTTGATCAGCTCCGCAAGTTGAGGGATGGAGGTCTTCATCAGATGACCCAGCTTCACACAGCCGGCCTCTCTCAGTCTGGATCTCAGGCTGACGGACGTCAGGACCTGGGATGTGATGTAGCTGCTTCCAAAAAGCGGCTCCTCAAAGAGCCACATCCCTGGTGTCGTCACAGCTCTCCGATGCACTGTAAAAACCCGCCACGCCTGTAAGACAGACTGATAGAACGGTGTCAGACCAGTTAAATCCACTGACTGGGCCTGGAGCAGGAACAGGTGTTTGTCATAACCTAAGCGTCCGGCCCTCCTCAGCAGCACACAGGCAGTATCAGTCCATGGCAGGCCGAAGCTGTACAGCAGTCTCTGAGCTGTCTGCAGTCTGAAGGCTGTGATTCGTGATGCGATGTCCACCAGGCCCTGCCCTCCCTCCTGGACCGGCAGGTACAGCACCGCAGATCTCAGCCAGTGAAGCCCTGACCAGAAGAAGTCCACAACTGTCCTCTGGATGTCTTTAATCAGGCCCTGTGGTGGAGGTAGGACTACCAGTCTGTGCCAAAGGGTCGAGGCAACCAAGTTATTGACAATTAGGACCCTCCCCCTATAAGAGAGCTGAGGTAGCAGCCATTTCCATTTAGACAATCTGGTGCACACTCTCTCCATAGCACCCTCCCAGTTCTGTCTTTGAAACTCTTCTGTTCCCAAAAAAAACACCCAAAACCTTCAAGCCCTGCCTTCCCCATCTGATGCTTCCTGGTAGCTTTGGCATTTCTTTGTCTGCCCACTGCCCAACCTGCAAAGCTTCACTTTTTTCCCAGTTTACCTTTGCTGAAGATGCCCTCTCAAACAAATCTAAACTGTTACCTAGGAACTGGATATCCCTCTGGTCTTTGACGAACACATAAATATCATCAGCATATGCTGACACCACCAGCGAGGGCCGCTGAGGCAGCCCAGGTAACATTAGTCCTGATAGACGGGACCTCAACCTATTCAGAAGAGGCTCAATGGCAATGGAATATAGCTGTCCAGAGATAGGACATCCCTGTCTGATGCCTCTCTGGACCTGAACTGGACAGCTCAACGCACCCCCCACCTTCACCAGACAAGTAGCCTCCTTGTACATCAAACCCAACAGTGACACAAAACCTTCCCCAAAACCAAAAGCTCTTAAAGTGGAAAAAAGAAAACTATGATCTACCCTATCAAAAGCCTTCTCCTGGTCTAATGATATAACCCCAACATCAATATTATACAGTTTACAAAGATCCAACAAGTCTCTCATGAGAAAAATGTTATCCATGATGGATCTGTCCGGTACGCAGTAAGACTGGTCTCTGTGAATTATAGACTCCAGAAAGTTCTTAAGCCGGTTGGCGAGCACCTTGGAAAGAAGTTTATAGTCTGTGCATAACAATGCCACCGGTCTCCAGTTCTTCAGTGAGGACAAATCTCCTTTTTTGGGTAACAGTGATAGTACTGCATGCCGACATGTCGTCGGTAACAGGCCTGCCTGTGAACACTCCTGCAGCACCTCCCACAGGTCGGCTCCCAAACACTTCCAGAAGTGTTTATAGAAGTCCGCAGGCAGTCCGTCCAGTCCAGGAGCTCTACCAGCAGCCATCTGACCCACAGCAGCGGTCAGCTCCTCCAGGGAGATGTTGGCGTCCAGGACAGCTCTGTCCTCGGGGCCCAGCTGAGGAAGGTCCTGAAGCAGCTCGTCAACACTCTCTCTGTCGTTGTCCTCCTTCCTGAAGAGGGCGCTGTAGAAGCTTACGGCATGTTGTCTCATTTCAATCAGATCAGTCGTCATCTTACCATCAGGGAGGCGGAGACACACCATTTGTTTGGTTCGAGAGACGGACTTCTCTAGATTGAAGAAGTAGGAGGTAGGAGCATCCATGTCCCTAACACTGGTGAACCTTGACCTGACCAAAGCTCCTTTAGCTCGTTCCTGTAGAAAGGAGCCTAGTTGCTGCTTCTTCTGTTGAAGCCTGTGAGTGTCTGTGCTGGTGTGAGTGAATAGACTGTGCTCTAAATCCCTGATTTCATTTTCTAGATCCTCAATGACCCTTTTGACTTTTACTGTGGAGTGACTTGTATATTGTTGAACAAAGACACGTATATGTGCCTTTCCTACATCCCACCACTGACTCAGGGACTCAAAGTCGCTCTTCTTTTCTCTCCAGATTCCCCAGAAAGTCTCAAACTTTTCACAGAAATCACTGTCCTGAAGCAACTTAATGTTAAAGTGCCAGTAAGAGCTGCATTTGGTGGTTGGTGAGGTGTGAACATCTAAAGTGACGAGGTGATGGTCGGTGAAGCCTACTGGGTAAATGTGGCTATTCAATAACCGGTTACTAAAACTATGAGATAGGTAAAGCCTGTCCAGCCTGGCTGCCCTAATGTTCCCATCCAACACCTTCACCCATGTGTACTGTCTAGCCCGGGGATGTTTCACCCTCCATACATCCACCACACCTGACTCTGCAATCACCTGTGATAAGATGGCAGATGACTGTGAATGAGGTTCCTCTCCTGTTCTATCCAATAAGGAGTTTATGGTGCAATTCCAGTCCCCCCCCATCACTACACAGTCGTTGTGATCACACTGCTGCAGGACATCTCTGAGTTTGTGGAAGATGTCTGTTCTGTGTGAGCCCTGGTTTGGAGCATAGATGTTGATAAAAACAAAAGTAATGTTTTGTATAGATGCTCTGACCACTAAAGCCCTGCCTGTCACTATCTCTGTGGAGGAGATGATGTTAACATCCAGCCCAGGTGAGAACAGAACGGCTACACCTGCAGACAGGTTGGTCCCATGAGACAGGACATACTGGCCTTTCCACCACAAACCCCAGTCTACCT
>NW_027466719.1:22500-25000 GCF_050575085.1 Anarhichas minor
AGACAGAGAGGGGGAGACAGAGACAGAGAGAGACAGAGAGAGACAGAGAGAGAGAGAGAGAGAGACAGAGAGAGAGAGAGAGAGAGACAGAGACAGAGAGAGAGAGAGAGATTAACACAGCATCAAACCATCTGCTATAATGAGGATTTACTACATTAATGTATTTCAGTACAAAGAGGAACATCTTTACAGTCAGAGACAAACCAACAGTCTTTTAATGTCCACTTCCCATGATGCATTGCATAATCAATCCTTTCTGCCTCTCCTCCTGATACCATCACAACACCATGTGGCAGTAAATGGATGATGCGTTTCTTTTGTTTCGGCCACATGCCAGAGAGCTAAATCTGAAGTAATCATGAAGGACCTGTTACCTACTGAAGCTTATCTAATGAATATTTAAATAAATGTAAAGAACCTGAACAACATGAAGACCTGCTGCTCTGAACTCATCAATAGTTCACGAGAGCTTCTGTGAAGGTTACAGTAGAAGCTGCTCCACAATACCGCTTCAGATACACCCTCACATGACAGTAGATGCAGTAGATACAGTAGATAGGCCTACAGTAGATACAGTAGATGCAGTAGATGCAGTAGATACAGTAGATGCAGTAGATACAGTAGATGCAGTAGATACTCATAAATACCTTTTGTCTATGAAATCAGAAGTTAAAAGGTGACAAGTAGTCATAATTCATCTCTAATATCCGTAATATCTAATATAACATGTTATAAAAACATCTGGAATTATTCACGTTTCTCTCCAGAAAACTACATTTCACAGAGGTTACATGAACACATCATGAAGACTCAATGTAAACTCAATGCAACCTCCGTTAGCGGTTAGCTCCGTTATTTAGCTAAGCAGGACTGTGCTGCCCACCGGCTGCTAACCGCTAACGCTAACTAGCTGCTATTTCTTTATTCCTCATGAAGAACGCGTTGGTTACCTGGTGTAACGTTCTACCTGGTGGAGGTTTCACAGAGAAGCTATGCTTCTTTATAACCCTTTTATTTTACTTTAATGTTTCCTGTTTTCTCGTCAGGTCTCTGAGAAGCCAATCAGGTGACAGTCTGAGAGGAAGCATGACTTTCTGCAGAGCAGGACTTTATCTTTACTATCAAAGCTACACACAGTATATTATTATGTATTCTCTGTCATAAAATATTTGTGTCTCAAGTGACTCTGGAAAAACTGTTAAAAAATAAAGAGTTGGTGCTCAGAGAATTCATTCATATTCTAGACATGATTGAGTGAGCAGAAGAAGAGAAGCATCTATTTTAGGACTTGACCTTAGCGAGTTCATTTGTATGTTTTATGAAGGTGACATCGTGTGTACTCTGATGTCTTCTAGTGTGTTTGTAACATATTAATCTGTAGAAACAGATATCTGCACATCAATGTGGAGGCAACAGGACTTTGTTATCTGTAGTCTGAGTAGTATCGACCAATCACGTTTGAGCCGGTTTGGTTGCATGCAGGTAAAGAAATCAGATTTTACTACATGACTGTCATGGCCAGAAGACTTCACTTCAACAATCATCAAAATATCTCCAGCAAATTAATAACAAATCAGTCAAATTATTCTTTAGCTTTAAAAACTTTAAAGATGAATTGCACTGAAAACACGAGGGAGGTGGAGAGAGTCTGTAACTATAAATATAAAATGATTGAAGATGCTCTGAAGTATTTACATGACTTTATCAGATGTGTTTTATTAACATGATGTCTATATTTCATTTTTAAATATCGTACTACCAGTATATCACGACTTCTCCAGTGGAGAAAGAAAAGAGACAAAACGCTTTGGTCAAAATATAATATGTGATCCTGTCGTCCATTGACATCGATTTGTTTATTTTTATCAGCCAGTGAACAGGAAGTGACCATATCTGGACTGAGGAGGAGTGACGTAGAGACGCCGTCTCTGGTAGAGACCTGTCAATCACTGTGTAGCCCCGCCCTAAAGCATCCCCTGCTTTATGGTCTGTTTGACTCTAAATGGACCATAATGTACTAAATGAACATCATGCTGTATTGAAGAAGACTTGAAACTAGAGATTGAGACCATAAACTCATGTTTACAATGTTTACTGAGGTAATAAATCAAGAGAGAAGTAGAGTCATTTTCTCATAGACTTCTATACAACCAGAGGAGTCGCCCCCTGGTGGACACTAGAGAGAATGCAGCTTTAACATGTGAAGCTTTGACTTCACTTAAAGGACCGGAGGTTGTCTCCTGGTTTACACCTGAACCCTGATACATAGTCTGTTACTCCCAGAAGCTGTGTGTGTGTGTGTGTGTGTGTGTGTGTGTGTGTGTGTGTGTGTGTGTGTGTGTGTGTGTGTGTGTGTGCGTGTGTGTAGATGAATGTCCTGTCTGCACTCTGAAAGCTCGGCTTGTGGCGGTTAGGACAGAAAGCCCGTCTGCTCCATCATGCATCACAGCCCTCCTGTTGACAGAGTCGTATTCTGCTGCTTTTAGGGTCAAACATCCCA
>NW_027466719.1:30000-40000 GCF_050575085.1 Anarhichas minor
ACTACAACAGCTAAATCTCTGCAGAAGAACTACAACAGTTAAAGCTCTGCAGAAGAACTACAACAGTTAAAGCTCTGTAGAAGAACTACAACAGTTAAAGCTCTGCAGAAGAACTACAACAGCTAACGTTCTGCAGACGAACTACAACAGCTAACGTTCTGCAGAAGAACAACAACAGCTAAAGCGCTGCAGAAGAACTACAACAGCTAAATCTCTGCAGAAGAACTACAACAGTTAAAGCTCTGCAGAAGAACTACAACAGCTAAAGCGCTGCAGAAGAACTACAACAGTTAAAGCTCTGCAGAAGAACTACAACAGTTAAAGTTCTGCAGAAGAACTACAACAGCTAAAGCGCTGCAGAAGAACTACAACAGCTAAATCTCTGCAGAAGAACTACAACAGCTAAAGCGCTGCAGAAGAACTACAACAGCTAAATCTCTGCAGAAGAACTACAACAGTTAAAGCTCTGCAGAAGAACTACAACAGTTAAAGCTCTGCAGAAGAACTACAACAGTTAAAGCTCTGCAGAAGAACTACAACAGCTAACGTTCTGCAGAAGAACTACAATATCTCTCTGTGCTCCTCTGTTTCAGTAATTACAAGTCTTTAGTTTCATTCTCATCACATCTTCTAAATGGACAGGACTGAGAGGGGCAGACTGTCAGACCCTGCTGCAGTAGAATGAGAGGTTTTCTAAAGAGACTCTGGTGCTGAGTCGTGTTTAAATGGACTGAAGCACCGACCACAGTCCACTGATGTAGTCTGTGTGTGTCTGTGTGTGTGTGTGTGTGTGTGTGTGTTCTTTGTCTCTGACACTCTCCTCTAATTGGTTTAATCTCTGATGGAAGGTGACTGGATAGGCTGATCTGAGCCAAGCACACGCACGCACGGACACACAGACACGCGCACACACACACACACACACATTGAGGCTGGATGTCACTGGGAGGGAAAGACACTCACTGAATGAGTGTGTGTGTGTGTGTGTGTGTGCGTGCCTGTGTGTGTGTGTGTGTACACCTGACTCAGAGCAGTTGACAGACAGGTATGTGTTCGCTTTGGCAGAGGAGATCAGAAGTCACCTCCACCTCACACACACACACACTCACACTCTCTCTCTCTCTCTCTCTCTCTCTCTCTCTCTTTAGGCTCCCCAGAGGTGAAGACAAAACCTCTGGATCGTCTTTAATAATGTCCCATGTGGGGACCAGAAGGGGCGGGGCTTAACTCTCCTTGGATGTAAACCTTCAGATTGACTGACTGAGTCGTCCTCTCTGAACGCTGAACAACGTTCTCCACAGAGCTGCTGGATGAGAGTCGGAGCACTGAGGCTCCTCCTGAGGGAGAACATGGAGGTCTGCTTCCACCAGCGAGCTCATGGTGGAGAAACCAGGTGAGGCTGATGCCTCTCTGCTCACACACTCACATGCAGACACAATGTGGACCAGGACACCTGCTGCTCACCACAGACACTCTGAGAGTTTGAGGTGATCATTTAACCCTTTACACGGGTCAGTGTGCTTCCTTTCCAGCAGCAGCTCTCAGCTCAAAGATGACATCATTCTGATGTCGTCACAGTGATGATGACACTTCATGCAACAGATGTTGTTTAACAGCCTGAAACCTGAGAGACACAGTGAAGAATGACAAGCAGAGATGTTTCTGTCTCAACAACATCAGCAGAGAGTCTTCACTGTGCCCGACATCTCACTGTTTAAACGTGAACCACCCTCTGAACCACAGAACACGCTGCTGGAGAACAGTTCAACCCTCTGAACCACAGAACACGCTGCTGGAGAACAGCTCAACCCTCTGAACCACAGAACACGCTGCTGGAGAACAGCCAAACCCTCTGAACCACAGAACACGCTGCTGGAGAACAGCCAAACCCTCTGAACCACAGAACACGCTGCTGGAGAACAGCCAAACCCTCTGAACCACAGAACACGCTGCTGGAGAACAGCCAAACCCTCTGAACCACAGAACACGCTGCTGGAGAACAGCCAAACCCTCTGAACCACAGAACACGCTGCTGGAGAACAGCTCAACCCTCTGAACCACAGAACACGCTGCTGGAGAACAGCCAAACCCTCTGAACCACAGAACACGCTGCTGGAGAACAGCTCAACCCTCTGAACCACAGAACACGCTGCTGGAGAACAGCCAAACCCTCTGAACCACAGAACACGCTGCTGGAGAACAGCCAAACCCTCTGAACCACAGAACACGCTGCTGGAGAACAGCTCAACCCTCTGAACCACAGAACACGCTGCTGGAGAACAGTTCCACCCTCTGAACCACAGAACACGCTGCTGGAGAACAGTTCAACCCTCTGAACCACAGAACACGCTGCTGGAGAACAGCCAAACCCTCTGAACCACAGAACACGCTGCTGGAGAACAGTTCAACCCTCTGAACCACAGAACACGCTGCTGGAGAACAGCTCAACCCTCTGAACCACAGAACACGCTGCTGGAGAACAGTTCCACCCTCTGAACCACAGAACACGCTGCTGGAGAACAGTTCAACCCTCTGAACCACAGAACACGCTGCTGGAGAACAGTTCAACCCTCTGAACCACAGAACACGCTGCTGGAGAACAGTTCAACCCTCTGAACCACAGAACACGCTGCTGGAGAACAGCTCAACCCTCTGAACCACAGAACACGCTGCTGGAGAACAGCTCAACCCTCTGAACCACAGAACACGCTGCTGGAGAACAGTTCCACCCTCTGAACCACAGAACACGCTGCTGGAGAACAGTTCAACCCTCTGAACCACAGAACACGCTGCTGGAGAACAGCTCAACCCTCTGAACCACAGAACACGCTGCTGGAGAACAGTTCAACCCTCTGAACCACAGAACATGCCGGAGGGATTGAAAAAGCTTTAATCAGCCAAAATAAATCTTTCTGTTAGTCAAAGAAATTCAACTTGTTTTTCTTCTTTTTAATGACTGATGTCATCATAACTGTTATTGTGCACTGAAGACATGTTCTAGTTCTCTACTTCTACTCATGATGGTTCTGGTTCATAGAGGACTTTAGACCTCAGAGAGGCTTTGGGGTTCAGAGGGTTAACGTGCTTCATTCTTTATAAGACTCTAACGTTCTATTTAAGGTCCGTTTGTCTCAACATGGAAAAGTGTTCAACAATTAGCAGAACTTAAAGGTGCAACGTGTGACCTGCTGCTGGGTCCTTATATCTAAATCTATAGTCATAAACAACAACTAAATAAGTCAGCTGACTAACAGCAGAGTCACAACAACAGGTTACGTCCTCCGTGTGTTGACGGTGACACTAAGTGGTCGGATCAGATCAGAACCCTCGTTCATCATTTACTGTCCGTCTCAACATCTGAAGAGTCAAACACATGAAGCCTTACAGCTGCTGTGGTTCTCTGTGTTCAGTCACTGAGTCTCACTGCTCATCCTCACCGCAGCCAGAAGGTTTTGGTTGCTTAGTAACTGCAGGATAGATCCCCCCCCCCCCCACTACACAACAGCTGATGAGCAGATCCTAACCTCTTCACATTCTGTTGATCTCGGTAGTTAAAATTAAATTCTGGCACCTTCACACTGTACCTGTGTGTTGATGCTACTTAACCTCCACACGAGACGTATTTATCTCCTCCTGCCTTCATTATGAACCTCTTTTCACCGGCTTCAGCAACTCTTTGCTAAATCTCCTACAAGTGGTCCAAAAAGCTGCTGCCAAGCTTTTGACCACGTCCTCCTGAAAGCTCTCACGTTCCTCTCATTTTGATTTCTTTACACTAGAGTCCAGTCCAAGAGACTTGTGACCACAACTAGCTATTTTATTTTGGTCTTCTATGTTGTTAGCCAGGAGACAACCTCCGGTTCTTTAAAGTGAAGTCAAAGCCTCATGTGTTAAAGCTGCATTCTCTCTAGTGTCCACCAGGGGGCGACTCCTCTGGTTGTATAGAAGTCTATGAGAAAATGACTCTACTTCTCTCTTGATTTATTACCTCAGTAAACATTGTAAACATGAGTTTATGGTCTCAATCTCTAGTTTCAAGTCTTCTTCAATACAGCATGATGTTCATTTAGTACATTATGGTCCATTTAGAGTCAAACAGACCATAAAGCAGGGGATGCTTTAGGGCGGGGCTTACAGTGATTGACAGGTCTCTACCAGAGACGTATACGGCGTCTCTACGTCACTCCTCCTCAGTCCAGATATGGTCACTTCCTGTTCACTGGTTGATAAATAACGGCTCATTTTATTCTCAGACAGCAAAGATAAAAGATGGAGAGAAGTAGAGAAGTGTTCACTGTATTTACATAAAGTCTCCTTCATTACAGTCAGAGACTTTTCTCAACTTCACCAGCAGAGGAAGAAGAATCAGAGAAGTGGAGAGAAGAGGACGGAGAGTCAAAGTTCCAGATGAAGACAGTGTGGAACAGTGTGAGAGGAGCTGGAGCTGTTAAAGTCTCTCTTACCTTCACGTTTGGCCTCCTGGTGGAGAACCCTCTGAACCAACCTGGAGAAGACGTAAACAGGAGAGAGTCAGTGAAGAGCGACGAGTCAGCGTGACTGAATGTGCAGCTTGATTTTCACAACAAGGAATACAATCAAATGAACACACTCTTAAATCACCTCCTGCCTCAAGGAGGACAAACACATTCAAACTCCCAGCATGCATCAAAAAATAATAATTAACAAACAAACAGTACGAAGTGTTTATTAAAGCAGCTGGTCAACAACCATCCAGACTTTTTGTTTCTGCCACCGTCTCAAAAATCATTTCAACGCTCTGAAGTCTGTAAACCATAAACAATTATAAATGTTATACTTTTACTTTGTTTTAGTAATTTATTGTGTTTTTTTCTTCTTAAAAAGAAACAATTCAAAAGATAATGAAATACCAGATTGTATTTTTATTGTCATTATTATATTTAATGATGTATAATAATGTTCTTAGAGCTCGTGTTATGAAGTTAAACAGCTCATAATTCATCTCTAATATCTATTTTATATTCATGTGAAAACATCTTCAAACTACTGGATTTATTCTAGTTTATCACCAAAACTACATTTTACAGATGACATGTGAACACATCATGATAACGTTATAATGGACCTTCAGCCAGTACTCATGTTCACTGAGCAGAGCCACACATGACATCTATTGCACTTCTGTCCATCCTGGGAGAGGGATCCCTCCTCTGTTGCTCTCCCTCAGGTCTCTCCCTCTTTTCTCCCCGTTAAAGGGGTTTTTTGGGGGAGTTTTTCCTGTTCCGAAGTGAGGGTCCCGGGACAAGAGGATGTCAAATGTGTACATATTGTAAAGCCCTCTGAGGCAAATTTCTAATTTGTGATTTTGGGCAATACAAAAATAAATTGAATTGAATTGAATTTAATTGAAGGCATCATAGTGTAACTGAAGTGAACCTCCGTTGGTTAGCCGTTAGCGGTGCTGCTAACGTTACTAGCTCTCCTCCTGTTGGTTAGCCGTTAGCGGTGCTGCTAACGTTACTAGCTCTCCTCCTGTTGGTTAGCCGTTAGCGGTGCTGCTAACGTTACTAGCTCTCCTCCTGTTGGTTAGCCGTTAGCGGTGCTGCTAACGTTACAAGCTCTCCTCCTGTTGGTTAGCCGTTAGCGGTGCTGCTAACGTTACTAGCTCTCCTCCTGTTGGTTAGCCGTTAGCGGTGCTGCTAACGTTACTAGCTCTCCTCCTGTTGGTTAGCCGTTAGCGGTGCTGCTAACGTTACTAGCTCTCCTCCTGTTGGTTAGCCGTTAGCGGTGCTGCTAACGTTACAAGCTCTCCTCCTGTTGGTTAGCCGTTAGCGGTGCTGCTAACGTTACTAGCTCTCCTCCTGTTGGTTAGCCGTTGGCGGTGCTGCTAACGTTACTAGCTCTCCTCCTGTTGGTTAGCCGTTAGCGGTGCTGCTAACGTTACTAGCTCTCCTCCTGTTGGTTAGCCGTTAGCGGTGCTGCTAACGTTACTAGCTCTCCTCCTGTTGGTTAGCCGTTGGCGGTGCTGCTAACGTTACTAGCTCTCCTCCTGTTGGTTAGCCGTTAGCGGTGCTGCTAACGTTACTAGCTCTACTCCTGTTGGTTAGCCGTTAGCGGTGCTGCTAACGTTACTAGCTCTCCTCCTGTTGGTTAGCCGTTAGCGGTGCTGCTAACGTTACTAGCTCTCCTCCTGTTGGTTAGCCGTTAGCGGTGCTGCTAACGTTACTAGCTCTCCTCCCGTTGGTTAGCCGTTAGCGGTGCTGCTAACGTTACTAGCTCTCCTCCTGTTGGTTAGCTGTTAGCGGTGCTGCTAACGTTACTAGCTCTCCTCTGATTGGTTGTTTACAATGAAACATGATCAGAGACCAGAGACTAGAAACACATGTTCTACTGAGTATTGGAGGAGAACCATCTTTATGTGACACTACGACAGAGAGCCAGGACCAGGTCTGAGTCCACCCTGCTACCTGAGACCTCAGTGACCTCAGTGACCTCAGAGACCTCAGTGACCTCAGACACCTCAGTGACCTCAGAGACCTCAGTGACCTGATGTAAAGTACATTCTGTGCCCGTGTGTGCGTGAGAGGATCCTCCTGCAGAGAGCACGACTCTTTCCACATGGACGGACATCATCAGATGTCTCAGTGGAGGAGAGAGCTGTCATGAAAAATGACTCTGCTTCAGGTAAAACCTTGACAGCTGGAAACAACTCGTATCCAGGGACTAGACATGTGGGGGGGGGGGGGCTCTCAGACTGTGGAGACATCATCTGTCTCCATCCAAGTGGAATAAACATGACTGTGTCTCCGGTTCTTAAAAATGTTTCAAGACGGGTCGGGTTGGTTGCACGAACCCAAATCTTTACAAAGTTCAACCTCCGGTTCTTTAAAGTACTTTCAAGTAGTTTCAAGTCTTCTTCAATACAGCATGATGTTCATTTAGTACATTATGGTCCATTTAGAGTCACACACACCATGCAGTGTGAGAAACACGGGGGTCTCAGGAGGACCCCTAAAAGCCTATTATTGCTAAATGTCGGGGGTCTTTATTCTCACTGATGCGCAGCAGTTTTTATCGTATAAACTACAAATAATGTATTCACAAAAATATGAAAAGTGATGCGATGACAACAACCAGTCGTTCTTTTATCAGTTATCAATATTCTGACGTCTAAACCACCACAATGTTCACCTGGTGCTCATAACAAACATGTTTAAGACACTTCTGTCAAGAAAACGTTTGTGAAGTTTCACCCAAAGACTGAAATAATGTCACCAATACGGTCACGTGATGAACACACATCACGGGCTCCTGACTAATCAGAACACTGACTCCGCTTCAGAGGCTTCGTCATAACTTTCATCTTATCTTCTTACAGAATCATCACGTCCACTTTCTCAGCTGTTCCACATAATCTGATATGAATATGGAGATGAAGGCTTAATTGGCCGGGTACTTAATAACCAATCAAGATTCATTCATCACCCTCGTTACGATGTGTTTACTCCCCAGACTCTCATCTAAATGGAAATCAGACCGGAGGGCTGGACCAGCAGCATCTGGGCCTGTTACAAGAGATGAGGACGTGTGTGTGTGTGTGTGTGTGTGTGTGTGTGTGTGTGTGTGTGTGTGTGTGTGTGTGTGTGTTCTTCTGTAAGAGGAACGACCCTGCAGGACTCAAAGGGGAAACACATGAATGTGTATTATGTACATTAGTGAGAGCAGGTGTTTGTGTGTAAATCATTGTATCTATAATCATCATCTCTCCTCTAAGTGGTCATTACAATCATCATTATTAAATAATAATAACAATAATAATCCTGCTCAGTGGAAGGCAGAGAGAGGCTCATAATGAGCTCAGACCAGCAGGTACCTCTTGATCCGGGTCTAGGCCGTATAATGTACGAATATTAACATGAAAGAAGGAGACCAAGGTAAACAAACAGCTGTTTCATCCCCTGGACGCCAAGGCTCCGCCCCTAAAACTCAACCCTGGTGGACGTTCAGATCTCTTCAGCTTGAGTTGAAGCCAGACTTCATTTCACACATCTCACCAGAAACACATGCAGACAACACAATGGTCCCATCCATTCCTGCAGACTTTGCGAAAGGGAATTACCCACAATTCATAGCGTTGGGACGTTAAACAAGGGGTGACCAGTTGAGCCTGGTGTGTTAAAGTCACACAGAAACATTAAGGATGAAAGATGCTACACATGAGTCTCTACGTCTCATTAATGGTACAGAAACATGTCTGTTCATTCTACTGTAGAGCTGAGTCTGTTTAAATCTCTCCTCTGTCTGTCGAGGGTTAATGAGCTGATGTTCAGTGACTGTGGACAGAAGCATCGGCTCAAAGATAGACGACACCGTCTCCTGTGTTACGCTCTACTCAATAGAGAAATATAGATGTTAGTCATATCTCACTGACATATAAGGATTCATATCTGTTGTTTCTACTTGAAGCTCTCTCCAGAACAACAGGAGCTCTTCAGTAATGCTGACGTCACATCTCACACTAAAGTGCTGCTGCGGCCTCAAACCGAAGTCTCACGCTTTGTGTTCCGGCTGTAATCTGTGTTTCAGGATGATTCCTGCTGACTCATCATTAACGTCACTGAGTTTGAGTCGTTTTGCATCAGAAGAAGAAGAAGATTCAAAGAAAGATGTACAGAACAGGAGGAACAGTAGCTGCTCTGTGGATGAACCAACGTGTAAAGAAACGAGAGTCGAGGAAAAAGGAAATATAAATTAAAAATCTAAAATCCCTGCTGACGTTTCTTACTCTCGTGACTGGAGAAGGTTTCTGTAAACATGTTTTTAAAAGACATAAAGTATAAATAAGCGCTGAAACGATCCTCTCATTAGTATCTGCTCTCTGCTCCATCGTTTGGTTGTATCTGCAGGTTCACATGATCACAGACTGGAGGAGAGTGAACCGTCACGAGGACCTGAGCCAGCAGCCCCGGCACGCCCCGAGAACCAGTGTGGGCTGAGATAATAGACCACGTCCCCCCATGGAGGGGTCGCATTTCATTACAAGAACAAATTAGATGCTGAGAATAAGAGAGGAGGAACAAATGTAGAGGACAGGAAGTAAAGATGAGCGAGGAGGTAAGAGAAAGAGCCAATCAGCTGTGAGCTCTGGATGGATGCTCCTGAAGCACACGATCACTGGTTACCTGCAGAAACACAACAGTCCTGCTGAGAGGAGGACCAGCAGCTCCCTCACTGAGCCTCTCATCGCTGCAGAGCGCTGAGGATGCTGCACTCTGGTTCTACAGACGCAGCAGCAGTGGTGGAAGCTCCTCTATCCGGAGATCTACATATGTAAATGAGTTGACTGTGTTTGTACTGGCGCTGCTTTGGTGCCGTCGCTCTGAGCGTGAACGGAGGCGTTTCTCCTCTACGAGCTGTTTGTTGCATTAATATCCAAAAACACCAGAGGACGAAGAAACAGAGAGAAGTGTGAGCAATCAAGGAGAGGACGAGTGGAACTCAGAGATACGAACAAACAAGTCATGAGTCAAACCTCCACAACGAGGAGGAGGAGCTCAAACCTCATATTCATAATGTGTAGATTAATATGTAAACCAGCTGATTTACTCAAATGAAGATTTAGTTTCTAAAGCTCTTAAAGACTAACGGTGTGTGTTTGGTGGAGCTCGTGTTAGATCAGTTTGTGTTCTTCTGTTTGAATAAATGATCTTAATGTTACTTCTACTGTTCACTCCTTCATGTTCTTCAGTTTACAAACTGCTGATCGGTGGAAAAGTGAAACTCTGGTCAAAATATTAGAAGTCTAAACCTCTTGAGTGCCTCTAAGTCTCCACATGGCGCCTTCAGCACTAAACTAGACTGTGGAACGATGGAGTCGTGCAGGATGACGTGTTTGTGAAGAACAGGAAGTCTTCATCACTGGTTCCTGTGGAGCAGCAGGTCCTCAGCAGCTGCTCCTGATGAGATGCTGTTCTGAGGTCTTTGACTCCAGCAGATCAAAAGAAAGAAAAGTCGTCCAACA
>NW_027466719.1:47500-54501 GCF_050575085.1 Anarhichas minor
TAGTATAATAATAAAGAGAGGAGGAGTCAGGCTGATGGGTGGAGACGTGTGTTTTCGTTGAAGTAATTAAGCTAATTAAGCTTCTCAGAGATCAGAGGGAGGCTCTGTAATGTCACATCAGTGGAATATAAAGGTCACGTATACGGAGAGATGGAAGCAGATGGAGAGAAACAGAAGAGAGAATAAAAAGAATGAACACAGAACCAGAGAGGAGGAGGTCAACGCTGCTGATGTGGAATGAGAAGGAAACACCATGTTGTTGTTTTTTAACTCTTTACACATCGGGGGGGTTCTTTCATGCCATTAATTCACATGTCAATATATTTTTTAGAACTTGTTTTTAAGTACTTTTCCACAGAAGGCCGATAACAAGGTCGATATTTCGGAGCTTTTGCACCACAAATAAAAGGCATCGACCAATCACGTCGTGAGGAACGGACATATTCCAAACGTACAGTAGAGTGAAGAACAACACGGAGGCTCCGTAGTCTGAAGACGGCAAAACTTATTACTCCTTTCAACCTCGACGAAGGCAGACCAGATCCTTCAGTTCTTACCTTTCACAATAAAAGCCCTAGACACTTAACTGTTAACCAGAGGGAACTCAGATTCACTCAGAGCTTCTCGCTCAAATGAAACTCAATGAAAGAGCTAACAGTATCTTTAGACTATACAACAGTTAGCCTCGGACAGACTGACAGACGGCAGTCGATCCCAAATATTGTATTCACAGTTTCGTCACACCTTCGGTCTGTAAAGGTCTTTAATCTGGAAAACAATTACATACATATTAACTATAAAATGTACAATCAATAGCTTTTATACGATACTCTCGATCCATCTTTACAACACATATCTCACCACCGTCTGTTTTGTCTAAATGAGACTTCATTAAATAAATAAATTCAGAGCTGCAACAATAAATATTTGAACTGAAACATTGATTGATCATCGGATGAACAAAGCATCAGCTGTTGATTACGATGACAATCAATCAGTTATCCAAATGTCAAGAGAGAAAAAGTCCCATCATCATCAACTCGACTCACTAATAGATTGACAGTTCTCTTTAAAAAAAAACATCACATGACATCACAGCAAACATCTGGAAGCATCTCAGTCCTGTTGAGCAGCGTTGATAAACTCAGGTCGTCTGTCGTAGTGATTATTTCTATCTGTGTGGAGCGCACGTCTGAAGACACGATGCTAACTACACGATGCTAAGCCACACGATGCTAACGACACGAAGCTAAGCCACACGATGCTAACTACACGATGCTAAGCCACACGATGCTAACGACACGAAGCTAAGCCACACGATGCTAACTACACGAAGCTAAGCCACACGATGCTAACTACACGATGCTAACGACACGAAGCTAAGCCACACGATGCTAACTACACGATGCTACCGTCACGATGCTAACGACACGATGCTAACCCACACGATGCTAAGCCACACGATGCTAACGACACAAAGCTAAGCCAAACGATGCTAACTACACGATGCTAACGACACGAAGCTAAGCCACACGATGCTACGACACGATGCTAACGACACGATGCTAAGCCACACGATGCTAACGACACGAAGCTAAGCCAAACGATGCTAACGACACGAAGCTAAGCCACACGATGCTAACGACACGAAGCTAAGCCACACGATGCCAACGACACGATGCTAACGACACAATGCTAACGACACGAAGCTAAGCCACACGATGCTACGACACGATGCTAACGACACGATACTAAGCCACACGATGCTACAACATGATGCTAACGACACGATGCTAATGACACAAAGCTAAGCCACACGATGCTAACGACACGATGCTAACCCACACAATGACACAATAATCAGTAATTATTATTTATTATTATTATTACTATCACCTCTGCTGCTTTTCCCACCCACAATTACTCGTTCCCGTCTTAAATAAATAAATAATATTTCATTATTATTATTTCATGTTATTTAATCTTATTTAGTTTATTCTTAAAAATCTGTTAAAAAAAGAAAACTTAAAGTCGCTCACTAAATGTGGTGAACCAGCTATGAAATATGTTCTACGAGAAATAAAGAACCACAACAGAACAGCAGCTATGTTGACCCCCTGCTGTTATGTGACCCCCCCAACGTTAATCCTCTCAACAGTAACACAATAAACAGCTTCCCACCAAAATAAAAGCCCGGATCAGAACCATGTTTCCCCATAAAGACGGCTCATAATATATGACGGCTTCATTCACTGCTGGAGACATATTTATACAAACCATATTCTCTCAATTTGTTCATATTTTTAGGTGATCCAAATATTTAGTCTTCACTTAATGAACTGATGTTAAACTACGAGGCTCTGACCTCACGTTAGACTTCATAATGTTTCTGTTCATTTTGCTGAACGTGTGAATAAATCAAACAAAGTGATCTGGACTGTTAAACGTGGCTCAGTGAAGAAGAAGAAGAAGAAGAAGAAGAAGAAGAAGAAGAAGAAGAAGAAGAAGAAGAAGAAGAAGAAGAAGAAGAAGAAGAAGAAGAAGAAGAAGAAGAAGAAGAAGAAGAAGAAGTGGTCACAACTATCACATTGGAAGACGATCAGCGGTATCTGTCTTTATGTAAAAGACTCGTAGTTTTCATATTGATCACACAGCTCGATCCACGTCCTGCAGAGATCGCCTATTTTGAATTTTGCTGAGCGTGCAAGATCCTTCAGCACCTCGACCTCGTATGAAAACAGGAAAAACTCTCTCAAAAAACAAAGAGAGAAACCTGAGAGAGGAACAGAGGAGGGACGCCTCTCTGAGGAGTCAGTGAGGTCAGAGGAGAAGGATTAACATCTACGTTGTGAATAGATTTATACATCAGTGTTGGGATCAGGGTGGGATTAGATCTAGAGACAGCAGCAGAGTGACTGGAGGACATTTACACAGAACAGGAAGTGACTCTGCCTCTTCATAAAAATAAAACATTAAGATCTAAATGATGATCTCAATCAAAGAGGCCACACCCTTAATTATGCATAACTTTAAGCCTTCATATAAGGCGTGAACTCCTTATATGAGAAGATGGCAAACAATTATGATTCAAAGGTGATTATGAAGCAGCCTTACATATTGCAACTCCCAACTCACTACCATCACCGTCGCTTTTTACCAGGTGCAAACCCAGCAGCGGTCCCAGCAATATTAACACGATGGGAAAGGTAATCTGCATACACTAAATCATATCTCGTGAACGGAGATATTAGCTACAGATACTGTTCATAGTGTACACAGCACATAGACTGTAAACATGTTCATTTCTGCTGTAAAGACATTTTTTACATGGAGGTCTATGGTGTGTCTGTGTGTGTGTGTGTGTGTGTGTGTGTCTGTGTGTGTGTGTCTGTCTGTGTGTGTGTGTGTGTGTGTGTGCGTGTCTGTGTGCGTGTCTGTGTGTGTGTGTGTGTGCGTGTGTGCGTGTGTGTGTCTGTGTGTGTGTGTCTGTCTGTGTGTGTGTGTGTGTGTGTGCGTGTCTGTGTGCGTGTCTGTGTGTGTGTCTGTGTGCGTGTCTGTGTGTGTGTGTGTGTGTGCGTGTGTGTGTCTGTGTGTGTGTCTGTGTGCGTGTCTGTGTGTGTGTGTGTGTGCGTGTGTGTGTCTGTGTGTGTGCGTGTGTGTGTGTGTGTGTCTGTGTGTGTGTCTGTGTGCGTGTCTGTGTGTGTGTCTGTGTGCGTGTCTGTGTGTGTGTGTGTGTGCGTGTGTGTGTCTGTGTGTGTGGTGTGTGCGCGTGTGAGGAGGGGATTTGATGAGTGAATTGAAATATGAAATGCTTCATAATCTCTCCTCCAGACAAAGACAGGAGGTCGATCCTCGTTCACGCTCTTTAGAAATCACTCTGATGAAAAAAATATCACAAAGACCACTTTGGGAAATAAAAGTTGGAGGATTGAATTCTTCAGCTTCAGCACATCGGACAGTTCATTCATCTCCAGAGAGAGAGAGGGAGGGAGAGAGAGGGGAGGGAGGAGGGGGAGGAGAGAGAGGGAGGGAGGAGGGGGAGGAGAGAGAGGGAGGGAGGAGGGAGAGAGAGGGAGGGAGAGAGGAGGGAGGGAGGGAGAGAGGGAGGGAGAGAGAGAGGAGGGAGGGTGAGAGAGAGAAGGAGGGAGGAGGGGAGGGAGGGAGGAGAGAGAGGGAGGGAGGAGGGGGAGAGAGGAGGAGAGAGAGGGAGGGAGGGAGAGGAGGAGGGTGAGAGAGAGAAGGAGGGAGGAGGGGAGGGAGGGAGGAGAGAGAGAGGAGGGAGGAGGGGAGGAGAGGAGGGAGAGAGAGGAGGGAGGTGAGAGAGAGAAGAGGAGGAGGAGGAGGGAGGGAGAGAGAGGGAGGGAGAGAGAGAGAGGGAGGAGAGAGAGAGGGAGAGGAGGGAGAGAGGAGGAGGGAGAGAGAGAGAGGGAGGGAGGGAGGAGGAGGGAGAGAGGAGAGGGAGGAGAGAGGAGGAGGTGAGGGAGAGGAGGAGGAGAGGGAGGAGGGAGAGGAGGAGGAGAGAGGGAGAGGGAGGAGGGAGAGAGAGAGAGGAGAGGAGAGGAGGGAGGAGAGAGAGAGAGAGGAGGGGAGGGAGGAAGAGAGGGAGGAAGGAGGAGAGGGAGGAGAGGAGGGAGGAGGAGGAGAGAGAGAGGGGAGAGAGGAGAGGGAGAGAGGAGGAGAGAGGAGAGAGGAGGAGGGAGAGAGAGAGGGAGGAGGGAGAGGAGAGGGAGGGAGAGGAGGGAGAGAGGAGGGGAGGAGAGAGAGGAGGGAGGGAGAGAGGAGGGAGGAGAGGAGAGAGAGGGAGGAGGGGAGAGGAGAGGGAGAGAGGAGGGAGAGAGGAGAGAGAGAGGAGGGAGGGAGAGAGAGGAGGAGAGGAGGAGGAGGGAGGGAGGGAGGAGAGGGGAGAGAGGAGAGGAGGAGAGGGAGGAGAGAGAGGAGGGAGGGAGAGAGGAGGAGAGGAGAGGAGAGGGAGGGAGGAGGAGAGAGAGGGAGGGAGGAGAGAGGAGGGAGAGAGGGAGAGAGGAGGGAGGAGAGGAGGAGGAGAGAGAGAGGGAGGAGGGAGGGAGAGAGAAGGGAGGGAGGAGGAGGAGGAGAAGAGGGAGGGAGAGAGGAGGGAGGAGAGAGGAGGGGAGAGGAGGGAGAGAGGGAGGAGAGGAGGGAGAGGGAGGAGAGGGGAGGGAGGAGGGGAGAGAGAGGAGGGAGTGGGAGGAGAGGAGGAGGAGAGAGGGAGGGGAGAGGAGAGGTGGGGAGGGAGGAGAGAGAGGGAGGGAGAGGAGAGGAGTGAGAGGAGGGAGGGAGGGAGGGAGGAGAGAGGGAGGGAAGAGAGAGAGGAAGGAGGGAGGAGGAGAGGAGAGAGGAGAGGAGGGAGGAGAGGGAGAGAGGGGAGGAGAGGAGGAGAGAGAGAGGGAGGAGGAGAGGAGGAGGAGGTGAGAGTGAGAGGAGGGAGGGAGGAGAGGAGGTGAGGGAGGAGGAGAGGGAGGAGGAGCGAGAGGATGGAGGAAAGCGACTTGGGAAAGCGATGGAGCAGTACGGTCCGATCATCACGTGATTTATGCTTCAGCACATCAGACGGCTCATTCATCATTATCAAAGTGTAAATAGAGGCCTTTTGATGAACACAAGTCATGCTAACATTAGCAGCTAACGCTACGACCAGGAGGAGGAAGAGGAGGAGGGGTTCAAGAAAAGAGGAAGAGAGTGAAAGAAAGGGATGGATTTGCTGGTTAAAAGAGGAACAAGCGGAGGGGAGGAGAGGCAGATATACACGACGAGAACGAGGAAACAACCTCCTATTAAGATGTTGGAGAAGTTTAAAGTTTCTTCTCGTATTGAATATTTAAATTTATGCAGCAAGGTGCTACAAAATCTAATTAGATGTTCTTTGTCGCAGGGGGATGATGTGAGTGTGTTTACATGGATGTGTAGAGACGGACAGACGGACACCACCACGAAAACATCACCCAGCGCCTCACGGCTTTAAATGACTCCATTCAAGACGAGCTAAAGAAGCTACTAATGGTAAAAAAGATTCAAAAGTGCACCTCGAGGGTTCTTTCTTTCTTTCCTTCTTCCTCCTGAGATACTTCTGAGGACACCAGCTTCACTGTAAACTTCCTTTTCATATCGCGTGCAAACGTCCTGACTTTTTCTCTCATGAGCGGATTCGTGCTCAGTAGAAAATGTGACGTCCATTTACTGAGACTGCAGACTGTAAAGAATTCAGCCGTGCCGACACACATATGTTGTTTTTCCAATGTTTTGCATTTTGAACGCCTCGATGAGCATCATCATACTTTCATTCAGAGCGGCCTGGATTCCTAATGTTAACAGTTCATCATGCGGAGCATAAAACCTCAGCTGCTAAGTACCGCCAGCACTTGTTTCAGTATTTAGCATAAATGTGCACACGTTTAATTACAAAATGCAACATCAGAGGAGGTAGTTTAGCATATATGCAGAAAGCCTCCATGAATAAATGAGAAAGCAATGTGTGGACATATTTAGATAGAGCTGAGGAGGACGTCCACATTCTCTCACATTAAACATTTTAATCTTTAGTGGAGCTTCTCCTAAAACAGATTTGATATTGTTCTATCTTTACTTCCACCTCACCATCAGATGGACCGACACCAACAACCTGGAGGAAGGATGGAAACAGACTGCAACACGACTGAGATGTGGATGCTGTAAAAAGGGCTGCAGATCTGAGTGAAGAGTAGTTATGTTACATTTAGTATATTTACTTTAAAAAGGTGCAGGATTCAGGATTGGGAACATTTTAACATGCTGATGGCGAGCCAGCAGCTCAGAGCTGACTGTGCTAACAGCGCAAAACAAGAGTAACTGTCAAGGATAACAGTGCAAAACAAGGATAACAGTGCAAACAAGGATAACAGTGCAAACAAGGATAACAGTGCAAAACAAGGATAACAGTGCAAACAAGGATAACAGTGCAAACAAGGAGTAACAGTGCAAAACAAGGATAACAGTGCAAAACAAGG
>NW_027466720.1:0-15000 GCF_050575085.1 Anarhichas minor
TTATATGTATATGTATATATATACATACATATACATATACATATACATATACATATACATATACATATATAATAATAATGTATGTTCTGAATGTAACACTGAGGCTGATGGAGCGTGTTATTTATCTCAACATGTTTGTGCTGCTTTGACCTCGATGTGTTTGTCTGATGTTACTCTGAAGAAGAGCTGCATGTTATTATATACGACAGTATTTATACACACTCAGTAAATCATATCTGGTGTTAAACACACGGCATCCGCAGCATGTTGAGATATCAAACTCTTCCTTTATCTGCACTGAACACAGAGAGGGTTTGAGTTCGTGAAGCTCCGGCGGCGTATGAAGGACGCTGAAGGTGAAATATGAATTCATAAATCACGGAGGAGGATAATATTCAGAGGGAAAAGTCGTAGATTTAAAGATCAGAGATTTAAGTATAAATGGTTCCAAGGTTTTTTTGTTTTTCTTTCTCGTAAATTTACAACTTTTTCTACGACAATTTTTTTGGTCCGAAAATTATGATTTTTCAAGATTAAAGGAATAAATTTACGAGAAAAAAACCCTGAATATTTTCTGAGATTATAAAGGTTCATCCAACCTTGCAAAGTGATGTACTTCCTTCACAAACAAATTAAAAACTTTAACTTCAGAGAATATCCAAGTTTTTTGTTCTTTTGTAGTAAATTGACGACTTTTTTCGCTCTTTTTCTCGTAACTTCACTCATTTAATCTCGGATGTTCTGAGTGTTCTCTCTGAATATTACCCACCTGCCCCGGCTCTGTGTTATGTTTTAATTTTACATTTTTCCCTCCAATAGTTCTTTTATAACAGTAAAATCCTGCTTTAACATGAACAATAGTAATATAAAACATGAAATACTCGGGAGGCATTTCTATACTTTCAATACTTCAAGGTTTGTTTTTTTACTTTCACACAGACTTGTACTTGTACTTTAGTATAGTGTAGTACTTTAAAGATCTGAATACTTCCTCCTCCACCGTCTTTAAGACTTGGTTTGTACATTTACTGCTTTTTATTATTTATACTTTTAAAGTTCATAAAGAAATACGACTGAAACTAACGACTTCTCTTCTGTAATATTTCAGTTCATTTAGTTTATGAAGACACAATTATCAATTTAACGTGTCATGATGACAGAAAACATGTTCATTGTGTTTCACTTCATTTCTTTGTTTGATTTGTTTTTATTTCTGTATTTTTTAAAACTGATCCATATGAACCTTTATTTTCTATATTTCTTCATTAAATACTGAATTGAGTTTTATTTTCTGCTCTTTTCTTAATTCTCACCTCGTACAATATCATTTAATTCTCTAACTTCAGTCAGAGTTAGTGGACCTTAATATCGCGGCTCTGACGTTCATAATCTACATATTTCATAATCTGCATATTTCATGCGCTGTAGATTCTGGGATGTGGTTTTCCTGCATGTCTGATGTGTAAACCGTCTTTGTGTGTGTGTGTGTCTGTCAAAGTGTTTTTTATGCATGACTGAACATAAACTATATGCAAAGTGCATTTATAGATATATGAATGTGAAGCTCCTCGAACATGTGACGTCTCTCACCATCGATTCATCTCTTCTGTCCTGTTGCATCATGGGTATTTGCTGCTGAGTTGTGTGGACCGACTGTAACGACTGTGTAGTGTTTGTCTGAGGAAATATATTTCTACACAGATCAGCGTGGCTCCGTCTCTTATTATTGTATACAAGTATATTTTCACTGGTATAAAGTGTGAGAAAGTAAATGTATTAGACGGTTTGTCCTCCGTACCTTTAACTTCTTCATTGAGATGAATAGAGATGAATAATGATGAATAGTGATGAATAGAGATGAATAGTGATGAATAGTGATGAATAGAGATGAATAGTGATGAATAGTGATGAATAGAGATGAATAGTGATGAATAGTGATGAATAGTGATGCATAGTGATGAATAGTGATGCATAGTGATGAATAGAGATGAATAGTGATGAATAGAGATGAATAGAGATGAATAGTGATGAATAGAGATGAATAGAGATGAATAGTGATGAATAGAGATGAATAGAGATGAATAGTGATGAATAGAGATGAATAGTGATGAATAGAGATGAATAGTGATGAATAGAGATGAATAGTGATGAATAGAGATGAATAGTGATGAATAGAGATGAATAGAGATGAATAGTGATGAATAGTGATGCATAGTGATGAATAGTGATGAATAGAGATGAATAGTGATGCATAGTGATGAATAGAGATGAATAGTGATGAATAGAGATGAATAGTGATGACAGCAGAGAGGTTGAGCATCAGCTTCATGCTGAACAGAAGAAACAGAGTTCCCTCACATTAGGAGTCAAGTCCTCAACATCCTGCAAACATCTCAATATAAATGGTATAAATATGTATTTGTATCTATTTGAACAGATGTCCCTCTTAATACTTCTTTGTCTTACTTCTAAGGTGATGTTCTAGAACTAGAGTTCCCAGAATACTTTGGGGATGTGAACAGGAAGTGTAACGTTGCCACGAGTCAGTCAGTTAGCGGTTTGCTACAAATACTTCATGTCGTGTATTTGTACACACTTACTCCAGTTGAAGTGCTGCGATGTGTTCATCAGCAGCTGGTGTTTGACTTCTGTCAGCAGATCTCTGAGACACTGAAGTTACAAAGTCCTGCAGCTCTGAAGAGCTTTCAGCTTTATTCACGACGGTTATTCCAAAGTGTGTTTTAAGTATTTTATTTATTTATTTATTCTCATATTTACATGATGGTTTGGTGCTTAAACTCTTCTGTTATTTCGTTGCCTTTTTCTAAATAATGTATTTACAAGTTTAGTTTAATTTATTTATTTATCCCCCCCCCCAAAAAAAAACAAAAAAAAACGAAAGTACATCAATTGAAGTACTGAAGTACAATGATGAGATCCCTCTGCGTTCCGTTCGTTTTGTCCTGCAGTACTTGTTGTACTTGTACTCTGATAAAGTACCTCTCACCGATGGTTCTCAGCTCCTCCAGCAGAGGGACTCGCGTGCTTTTCATTATCTTCAGATCAGCACAGAATATCAGTTTTGTCATTTTTGTGCTGGAGGACAAATTCTACAAATGATTTAAGTTCACAGAGGAGGAAGTTCAGAGGTCAGAGGTCACCGTGCTCTTGATCTCCTGTGATGGACTGATGAGGAGCAGAAGCTGCACCGGTCCACGAGTTCAACGAGTCGATTAATCGACAAATATTTTCATCATTTTTCAAGTTAAAATTGATGATTGAAGCTTCTGAAATGTGATGAGTTGACACTTTTCTTTGTCATATCTGATTATAAACTGAATATTTTCTGACACTTTACAGACAAAATGATGAATCGATTCATCGAGAAAATACTTTTACTTTTGGTACTTTAAGTATATTATGATACAAATACTTTTGCGATTCTAGAGTTTGAATGCAGGATATTTACTTGTCCCAGAGTACTTCTTTTCATTGGTATTACTACTTATGATCAGAGTACTTCTTCCGCCACTGGTTAGACAGAAAATGGAGATAATCACAATATTAATAACTTATATTTCTCACATGAATCTCTTTCTGGATCAGAGCAGACTGCATCGGCTGAAGAAGAGCGTGCGGCGCGATCAGAAGCTGCTGAAGAGCTGCTGGGTGTGAGGAGGAAGTGACATCATTTATTCTACTTACATTTTGGATTTTTTTGGATGCTTTTATGTGTTCATCACTTTAAATACTTTGTGTACTGCAGGTAGTTTTATCTGTAACAATACATCATTATTTATTGATTATATTTTATATTAATAAGTGCAAAGTAACTTGCTGTAGTGCAGTACAAATGTACAATAATTATCTTTGAGATGTAGTACAGTATAATTATAAAGTAGCAGAAATAAAGTACAAGTACTTAAGTACAGTACATGTACTTGTACTTCAGTCAGAAACAGAACCATTAAATAGAAACGCATGAATTGTAAATGATTCGGTAATATAAAGTACCTCAATATTGTATTTGAGTACAGTCCTTGAGTAAATGTAATTAGTTACTTTATGTCCCTGTATTGTTTAATGTTTGTAGTATTTTCCTATTTACAGTAACAGTGGAATATAACTAGTCAATTTACACAAAGTACAGGTACTTTATGTCATACTACTACTTCATACTTTACTACTTAATAAGAGTAGTATTTCCCTCTGAGAGGTAGTGGGGTAGAAATATAAAGTAGCAGAAAATAGTCAAGTGAAGTACAAGTACATAAGTACAGTTGAGTAAATGTAGTTTCCAACATCAGTCAGAGCCATTAAATACAAAACATGAAGTAATAGTTACTCAAGTGAAGTACAAGTACTTATACAGTACTTCAGTACGTAGTTACTTTATGTCACTGTATTGTTTAATATTTGTAGTTTTTCCAGTAACGGTGGATCCAACTAAGTAAATATACACAAGTACAGTTAAGGTACTTATGTACTATACTATACTTTCTACTACATACAGTATTAGTTCCCTCAGAGTGAAGTAGTAATATCAAATGGAAAAACTCAAGTATCTTAAACTTGTAGTTCAGTAAATGTACTTCGTTACTTTCCACCATTTAAATTAGATGCAGAAACATTTCAGAACTATTTCTGAAATGATTTGAATGTATTTCCTTTTGATAAGAACTGTGAGTGGAGACATTTCCTACTCTGAGTATTTGTACTGTACTGCAGCTCGTGTGTGTGTAATTGTGTGTGTGTGTGTGTGTTGTGCGCACATGCTCAGTGGAGGTTTCTTTTTTTTTTTGCGCACAGAGGCTTTAAGAGCGGAGCGGCTGGAGGCAGACGGCAGCAGAGAGACCGGAGAGACACCGGAGGAGAGCTGGAGCTCCGTCAGCTGCGCGTCTCAGACCCCGGATGAACCGACACCGACACCGCGGAGGAGGAGGAGGAGGAGGACCCGGCTCTGTGCGGGGCTCCCGGAGCTAAGGCGCATGTATCCGCGCCACGCGGGGCTCTTTACGCACAACTTCTCCTCCATAGACTCTTTATAAATATATATTTTATATTGATATAGTTTCCTCATTATTGTCATCATGGTGCTGGGCAAAGTGAGGGCCCTGGCGGTCTACTTCGACAGCCTGAACGAGAACAACCTGCCGGCGTTCTCCGGCGGAGACCAGGTGTCCGGGCGCGTGGTGGTGCAGGTGAGCGGAGACGTGCGCGTGAGGAGCTTGGAGGTGACCGCGAGAGGAGTCGCCAAGGTGCGGTGGACCGAGTCCAGGAACACCGGAGCGAACACGGCGTACACGCAGAACTACACGGAGGAGGTGGAGTACCTGCAGCACCGGGACACGCTGATCGGAGAGGACCGAGGTAAGACTTTGTTTACACGATCAGCTGATCGCTGCACAAACTTTTGAGACACCAGCTGATTCCTGTGATTTCATAAAAAATAAAAAACTGAAAAAACTTTATTAATACAGAGACAAAAACAAAAGAAGCCTGAAAACATCCGCTGGTGACAGTTTTTGGTGCTGATGCAACAGCTGATGTTCTCTCTTCAAACGAGCGCGTGCATTATGGAATCAAACGGCTGCACGTGCACACAGTGAAGCTTTTAATTAATAAGAGGCTGTTGTTGCTTCACATCTCAGTTTACTGCAGGAAGGAGAACACAAGTTGAGAAACACAAAAAGAAAGAAATCGATCCAATAAAAAATCCAACGGTTTTTTTATGGTTGATGTTTTGTGCATCGATCCGACTGAAGGAGGAGAAACGTGTTTCCTTTACTGATGACATCCTGAAGCGAGGCTCAGCAGCCAACTCCCTTTGTTAGAAGCGGTTCAAACCTGTTCACAAACGGCCAGAGAGGGGGGGGGGGGGGGGGGGGGAGGAGGGAGGACCCAGCTGACTCTCTGTGAGTGTGTGTGTGTGTGTGTGTGTGAGTGTCCGTTGAATAATATGAGCCGCTGTTTAAAGCTCCACCTGTTGTTTTGTGCTTGGTTTACTTGTAAAACGATGCAAACAGGACAGTTTGATGTGAATGAGATAATAACTGAACCATGTGAGGCAGACTGGTGGTTCTGCTCTAAATGTGAGAACATGTGAAGGATTGAGAGACATTTCGTCCACAAGAAGCAGAAGAAGAAGCAGAAACATGGAGGACTTTTGTTTATTTAATGGACTTCCTGTCAGAGGTTTGTTTCTCTGATGGAGGTCTAAGGTGAAGAAGAAGTGAAACGATGACATCAGAGTCAACTTTAGGGATGAAGTGATGAACTCTTGACTCAAAGGAAAGGATGAACATTCCTGAGCTTTTGATTGCGTCACATGATCTTCCTCAGCTGAAGATCCTCAAATATAAAAAGCTCAAAATATCTGCAGATTTAAGAACTGAAGTTTACAGAACAAGAAATGACAAACCAGGGTTAATCATTTCAATAATAATCTATTCATTAATGTAGAAGAGAATAAAAGTAAGATTTAACAAAAGTATAAACAATAAAATAACAGAAATCATGTAAAGACAGAGATGTAGAGACAGCGGTCCTCTGGACAGAGACATGTACATAAAACCTCCGACATCACAACAAGAGATACTCATTCAAAGAGACGTGTTTGTACTCGCTGTACGCCTTCTTTTCTGTCTCTTTGTTTTTGGCTCAGTTTTTAGTCGTTTTTGTCTCTTTGTGTTCGTTTTGTCTCTTTTTGGTAGTTTGGTGTCTCTCTGTAAGTGAGGACCTACTTACCTCGATGACATCACTGACATGAGTCTATTTATTGAACATTAAATCTTTATCTGATGATGTGAAGCTTCCTATGCTTGTAGTAGTTTCAGGGTTTTACACGGGTTTCTGGAGAGGTTTTATACTTCTTGTTCTTTATTGATTGAGCCGGAAACCTTCGATCTGATCTAAACACAAAGATATTCATATTAATATCACACGAGACAAAGAAATCTGAAGACAAAACAAACAACTTAAAGGAAAACAGCTGCTTCAACTTTGTGATTTAAAGTTCATCGTTAGACCTCAGCTGAGGAAGACCATGAGATTTGATGGAAAGCTCCAGAACAGCTGCTAAATGGATCTCCTGGTGAGATGTCTGTAGTTTTCATCAACAGTTTACATGTTGAACTTTTGTACCAGGATGTAAATGTGATGAAGATTCTGTAAATGTGATGAAGATTCTGTAAATGTGATGAAGACTCTTTATTTCCTCTTTAAATGTGATTTATTTTGAAAGAGTAAAGAATCAAATGGTGTGAGTGTGAAAGCTGTTTCTCTCCTCATCTTTTATTTAAGCCTCAGAGTTTCAGGTCTACCTGTTAGTTCACTGTTGGTGTCTAACGCCCTTCCTCCTCTTCCTCCTCCTCCTCCTCTTCCTCCTCCTCCTCTCATGCAACACACCACATGGCTGTACTAATGTGGGAAGGGGCTTGTCTCAGCCGAGCCAATCAGAGCCCAGATTGTAATACGTGTCACGTTCTCCTCCAATGAGGAGCCGAGTTGTGATGCAGGCGTTGGAGTTTCCAGCTGAAGGAGGCTGATCAGTCTGGTTCATACCGGTCTACTCCTGCTCTCTCTGTGTGTGTGTGTGTGTGTGTGTGTTCGCGGCCAACCTGACACACACATGCATGCAAGCTGTTGATAACAGCTCTCAGCCGAACACAGACAGACAGACAGAGGGACAGACAGAGGGACAGGCAGAGGGACAGGCAGAGGGACAGACAGAGGGACAGACAGAGGGACAGACAGAGGGACAGGCAGAGGGACAGACAGAGGGACAGACAGAGGGACAGACAGAGGGACAGGCAGAGGGACAGGAAGCTGACATCATCATGTTTAATCTGAAGAACAAATAAAGAAAAGAGGAAGTAGAGTTCACGTTTCTCTGTTTGTAGCTTCAGCTTCTTCACTGCTGCTGAAACTAAAATACAGGAATACAGTTACATTATTTCAACATATATAGAGTATTTGAACTGCGTGGTACTAGTACTGTTACTGTAACAGAGTATTTGAACTGCGTGGTACTAGTACTGTTACTGTAGTAAAGGATCTGAATACTTCCTCCTCTGGTTTCTCGTACGGCTTCAACCAACAATCATTTTCATTAACATTTATTTATTAAATTAAGTAATTAATTTATGTTAATAAAGTAACGTCGTCGTCATATTGTTTGTTTTTGTTCGACCAAATGTCCAAAACCCTAAAATATTCTGTGTACTTTGATACAAAAACAGAGAAAAGCAGTAAATCTGCATATTTGAGGGACTGAAAACTGTATTCTGCGATCGTGAAACGTGTTCTCTGTGTTTCAGATGAAGAAGGTCCAGAAGAAGGTCTCACAGTTCTCCACGCCGGACTACACGAGTTCGCCTTCAGCTTCAACCTGCCTCAGATGTGAGTACTGACTCAGTACATTTACTCAAGTACAAGTACAATGTAATGAGGTACTTTCCGAGAGTATTTTTTTAGTTTAATGCTACTTTATGCTTCATTTCAGAGAGAAATATTGAACGTTTTGCTCGACTGAATTCTTCTGACAGCTGTAGTTACTTTACAGATTCAACTCTAACAATAACAACATCTGATACGTGTTTAGAAAACTACAAAGTGTTTTTAATAAAGCACATTTCAGACAAGTTGTTAGCAGTTCCACCAAAGAGATAAAAGTTTAAATATGACGTTTATTTAAAAGTTATTGTTTGGATTCAAAGCAAATGGAAACAGATTTATTGAATAAATGAGGACGTATGAAAACATGAAATGTTCTCTTCTTCTTCTTCGTTGTCTTCTTTTTCTTCTTCTACTTTTTCTTCTTTAACTTTTTCTTCCACTTCTTCTTCTTCTTCTTCTTCCACTTCTTCTTCTTCTTCACGCGGTAACGTCTCCGGACGGCTAACCTGGCCCGTAAGCGCCCTGAACCTAAATCGGTGTCCACGATGAACGAGCGCGGCGCCGTGCGTCCATGAGGCAGCATGGACGTGACCGGGTGTGCCTCCGGTGGTAAGAGGCAACTGTATCTGGAGCTCCCTTCGAGCTAGGTGCATTGTGCCGTCTCGAAGTCCACTCGGAGCGAATCGGGGCACACAGAGCGAGAGTGAAGGTCGTAGTCTAAAGGTCTGTGGGGAGTCCAGTCTGGGTACCCCGACCCCAGACCTCGGGCTGCCCGTCAATGCAGATCTGCGGGGTGTGATCGCGGCGGTGCCCTAGGCCAACATCGTGGCCCGTAGGAGGGGAGACGTTACCGCGTTATCCCTTCAGATTTATCTGGTGTCTCTGTGGAGGGGCCCCGACCCTTAGGTTGGGAACCACTGAACTAAACTAGCTATACAGGAAATATTTCACTGCACAATGAGCACTTTTACTGATGATACTTTAGGTACATGTCCCTGATAATACTCCTTTAACTTAAGTAGGAGTATGACTGCAGGACCTTTACTGGTAATGGAGTATTTAAACATTATTGTACTTGTACACTAATACTACTCTCTCTGTCTCAGGGCTCTGGCCACCTCGTTTGAAGGTAAGCATGGCAGCGTGAGGTACTGGGTGAAAGCTGAACTGCACCGTCCGTGGCTGCTGCCGGTCAAAGTGAAGAAAGAGTTCATTGTGTTCGAGCACATCGACATCAACACGCCGCTGCTGCTGGTAAGAGACACTTTATCTGTGGTTCTAAAGGAGTACCAACACTTTATCTGTGGTTCTAAAGGAGTACCAACACTTTATCTGTGGTTCTAAAGGAGTACCAACATTTTATCTGTGGTTCTAAAGGAGTACCAACATTTTATCTGTGGTTCTAAAGGAGTACCAACACTTAATCTGTGGTTCTAAAGGAGTACCAACACTTTATCTGTGTAGCCTTGTAATATAAAAGTGTTTTCGGTAGAACCCCCTGGGTGGGTTCTAGATGAAAGTCTTGTAATAAACCATTACACCATAGAAGGGTTTTCTTTAAAACCTCTCATAGGGGGTTCTGGGTTGAACCTTTCACAGATGGTTCTAGGTGTAACTCTTTAAAAAAAGGTTACTCCAGGAACCAAAAAGGGTTCTCCCATGAGGACAATCCAAACAACCCAAATGGATCTAGATAGCACCGTTATTTCTTAGTGTATTAAACAAACAAAATATTACATGTTAATTGGTGAATTTTAGAGATTTTCATGGACAAATTCAGTTTCTTCAGACAGCGCTAGGCTAGCTGTTTCCAGTCTTTATGCTAAGCTAACCAGCTGTAGCGTCATGTTGACTGAACATACATGAGTGTGGTATCAATCTTCTCCTCTAACTCTCGGCTACGAAGCGAATGAGCTCATTTCTCAAAATGTTCCTTTGAGAAGGCGATATTATCCGTGATGTTGTGGAAGCACTAACCCGGGTGATGGTGTGCTTCAGGCCCCTCAGGCTGGTTCTAAGGAGAAGACGCTGTGCTGCTGGTTCTGCGCTTCAGGCCCGATCTCCCTCAGCGCCAAGATCGAGCGAAAGGGCTACACACCAGGTGAGCCGCCTCTCCCCCTTAACTCCTTCAACTCTTTCCTTTATTTTTACTCTCAATGTTTCACTTATTTCACTTCTCTCTCAGTCCGACAGACTGATCTCTTCTCCCTTCTCTCCAAGGCGAGTCGATCCAAATCTTCGCCGAGGTGGAGAACTGTTCGTCCCGGGTGGTGGTGCCCAAGGCGGCCCTGTACCAGACCCAGACCTTCTTCGCAAAGGGCAAAGGAAAGCAGATCCAGCAGCTGGTGTCCAACCTGAGAGGAGACCCTCTGCCTCAGGGGAAGAGCCAGAGCTGGGAGGGCAAACTGCTGAAGATCCCCCCGGTGTCGCCCTCCATCCTGGGCTGTCCCATCATCAGAGTGGAGTATGCCCTCGTGGTGAGTCCAGGTTTCTCTGCACCTCAAAGCCACTATGTGTAGAGTCTGACCCGGGTACACTGAAGACCAGAAGGACTCAGATCCTCTAAATATGTTAGTATCACAATACAAACATGACAAGTAAAAGGTACCATAAATATTTTAGTATTAAAGTATTATTGTATTAAAAGTTAAAGTAAGAGTATCACAATGATAAAAATATGCTGTTACAAAATTATACTTGAGGACATAAGTTTTATAGTATCAAAAGTAAAACTATTCAAAATGCACTCTTCAGTTTATACCATGTTGTCATATTTCTTACTTCAAATTTACCAGCTAACATGAAAAACGACACACTACAGTAACGCAGTAAAAACTAATAAGAAACTGTACACTAATAACCTGCTGGTTATATATTAAAGTTAGTGCTGGGCAAGTTAACGCGTTAACTCATTCATTCATTAACGCCGACAATTATTTTTTCACGCAGTTTATTTTTTATTATTAAGCGGACATTTTTAACACAAGAACCGACCGACCGACCAACAGCGAGCGGTGAACAGCTGTTTGTGTGGCGTCTCTTCCGTCTCTTCCTGTTTCCTTCACCTACATTCCCCTGGGTCCTAAGTCCCTCCATTTACAGCTTCTTATTCCCCTCTATGTACCAACGTACATTTATAACAAATACCACATATATTACGGTAATCAGCGTTGAATATGTGTCTGACCTAAATACCAAAAACAGAAAAAAAGAAATGATTAATTTAAATGATTTTTTTAAAGTGTTTTGTTTGTAATATGTATAATAAGCATCATTTAGTATCACTACTGAGAACATAAAAACATGACGTAGATAGATTTGCAGTTTTCAAGAAGTATATTTAAATTTCATCTCTTACACACATGAAGATAAAGTTATGAACACCGGCTGAATATCTATGATCAGAATCATTATAACTGTGTTATAACTGCTGCTGTGTAAAGGGAATACTGCTGCTAACAACAACCTGATGTGTTTAAAGTGTTTAAACCAAATGTTATTGACCTTTGTTCATATAGCAGGACTTTAAAATAAAAGTGCACAATACACTACTTTTTAATTCATTATTGAACTTTGCCATAACAATGAGATTAATCGCAAAAAAACATGCGATTAAATATTTTAATCATTGCCCAGCACAAGTTTATTGTTGTTATTATTATTATTATGTTTTTATTCATTTTATTGTGTTTTATTTTCATTATGTTTTTAATAATAATTATTAGAATAAATGAGGGATGTATTGTTGGCGAGTGTAGCTGGAGGAGGTTCAGGACGGTGTTGTCTTTGACTGTAAAACAACGTTCCTGTTAAAGAACGAGGAGTTCTCGTCTCTTCACACTCAGGTCTGTCAGCTTGTGTAACGCACCAACAGCTCATGTGTATATGAAAATACTTCATCACCTCAGGAGCTCATATGAACTGGTCCAACTGGCTCCCACTGAGACCCCCCCCCCCCCCCCGTCTCCCTGCAGGTGTACGTGGACGTTCCCGGCGGGTTGAACTTGTCTCTCTCGCTGCCGTTGGTGATCGGGACCATACCTCTGCACGCCTGCTCCTCCCGAACCTCCAGCATCAGCAGCAACTGCAGCACTTTGAGCTGGCTGGGTCTGTCCGAGAGGCCTGAGGGTACGAACACACACACACACACACACAGACACACGTGTGTTTTCTCTGTCGCTGCACTGAGGGTCTCTAACGCTCGTCTGTTGTTTTTGCAGCGCCGCCGAGTTACGGCGATCTGTCGATATCAGAGTCTCAGAGGCGGGAGTGTCTGCACGGCTGTGAGAGGTCTGAGGACCAGGACCAGGACCAGGAGGCTCTGCTCACTTACATCACAGAGTTCAGATATCTGCCCCCCCCACTCTACTCTGAGGTACAGTTCATACGCACACTCATAAACACACCGTCAGCAGACAACTGTCACTCACTGCAAGAGAGTACAAAACGTACAACATATACATGAAGATACAATAAGAGTATACAAAATATATAAAGTATATATTAAGATGATATACAAAGTATCCACTTAAGATACATGAACAGGTATCATCTTTCAAAACTACTTCTAAACACATCATTATACTTCAGCTGAGCGTTACAGGAGTTTTGAGGATTTTTTGGGTAAAGCCGAGCTAGCTGTTTCCTCCTGTTTCCAGTCTTTGTGCTAAGCTAAGCTAATGTAACCGGCTGCAGCTTCACATGTATTGTACAGATGTGAGAGTGGCATCGATCTGAACATCTGTCTGTGATGTCATCACACCTCTGACTTCTACTACTGAGGGATCACATCTTTCAGTTGTATTTAGCTTTTTGGCCTCAAGTTGACAATTAAAATTAAAGAAGACATTTAAAAGAATACGGGATTCAAAAGGATTTAGATTTTCTATCCTGTCAACATGAGGAAGTTTAAATATGTGCTTTATATGTATTGCTCCATCAGCAGCCGGTAAAGACGGCGCTCTGTCCCCCCCCTCAGGTGGATCCGTACCCCGACCCCGTGGAGGTGTGCTCGGCGGCGGCCGTCAGGAGACCCGACACGTGTCCGTCCCGCTGAGGAGAAGCTCGTGAGCTCTGAGAGGCTTCATGCACAGCGTCACCCCTCGACTCCAGCCAGCTTCTTACCAGATTATATATCACCATAAATAAGGCTGGGGGGGGGGGGGGGGAGTCAGCTGAGAGAGTATTCGGTGACCGCACTGACATATGGACCAGGGATTTTCTATCCTGTGTATCCTGTGCTCACGATGAGGCAAAAAACAGAGTTCCTTGACACCACTGTGTGACTCTGACGAGGCAGAACACAAACACGACGCCTCCACGGTGAATTTTGCACAAACCGTTGTTACTGTTTTTTCCTTTTTCGGTGGTTTTATATATTCTGCAGATTGCCGCGGTCTTTTTTTTTATTCTTTTGTGCGGTAGATTCTGTCCACACAATATTCTCTTAAATATAAATGACACCTTTTTTCAAGACGAGGACAAAAGCTACAAGTTCAGTTATTAAAGGAGAGTTTGAGCTCTGGGACAAGAAACAAATACAAACACTTCGAGCACTGACAGTAAAGCTCAGATTGTGTGTGAGTGTGTGTGAGAGAGAGAGAGGTGTGTGTGTGTGTGTGTGTGTGTGTGTGTGTTGGTTTAAATGACCAGGGTCTAGAGAAAAAGCACAACTCCAACCAACCAAGATAAAGTACCACAAGTCGCCTGTCGGGTTCTGCTCTGAACTGAAGCTTCTCTTGCTGTAGATTTTATTTCATTATTATTTTTATTTTCCGAACATGGATGTTAAGAAGCTTTGTGCTCAAGAAAAAAAAGATAAAAAAAGATAAAAATGTTTACAGATGAATATATCAAATTGAGAATGTTGTTCAAACAGCTTCCACCTAAAACTTCAAAGTGCAATATATTTTTGTATGAGTACTCTTATTTTATTTTTTTTTTTTTGCACTAGTTTTTCATATACTCTGTTGCTGTTTATTCCATTTCTGTGCATTATATATTATTATCATGATCTTACTGCTGTCATGATCAATTTTTTGATAAAATAAAAGGTTTATTTTATAAAATAATGAGTCATTTGTAGTGTTTCTGTACATTATGAGATAGTAAGTCATAATTATGAGATAGTATCTCATTATAATGACTTACAGGATCTTTATTTGTTCCTCACAATGAGCTTCCATACAAACATGAAACCTGTTTTTGGGATTCAGTGAGAATTACACTTTACAAATATATAATTATCTCAGTCGTCCATCGTGAATAAACGCTCATAAACCCGCTTGGAGAACATGAGCTCCGTATTACTGCAGACCTTCCCTGAGAATCCTCATGATGTTAAGTTTACTCCAGTATTTAAGTAATCCAGTGATAGTTGTGTGTACATTCATGTGTACACTGTAAACCAGAGCTGCTACTAGTTCATTCTGCATACTTTAAATCGAGCCACTGTGCCAACGTGTAAACAAATATTGGCTGAATGTGTGCGACTCAGTAAACCCCCGGCCTACACTCACAGTCAGTGTAACAGCAGCTGATCCGTCATCCCGGTTTCTGCAGAGACAACAAACCAGATGTGAGCCGGAGCTCTCGTGAGCCGCT
>NW_027466721.1:0-7500 GCF_050575085.1 Anarhichas minor
CATATCTACCCGGAAATAGAACGCACAGCGGGGATTCTTATACTGAATACACGGCCCCGACGTCCTCTAACCAACTATGTAAGCTGAATAATAAACGGATAACCACAGCCGAGGCAGCGCGTGTTTGAAAACAGCCGACCGATCTTCATACTCTGACAAAATCACAGCGAAAGACTTAAACGAAATCGTCGTTTTGCGAGGTGCATATCTCCGCGAATACACAACGCACAGCCGGGACACTTATACCCAGTTGTAGTCCACGTCCCCCTCTACAAAACTATCGGAGTGGATCCTGGATGCGAGGTCCACAGCCGAGGCACGGTGTAGTCAAATTAGGTCGCAGGGACCATATTACGCGCGCCATATCTACCCGGAAATAGAACGCACAGCGGGGATTCTTATACTGAATACACGGCCCCGACGTCCTCTAACCAACTATGTAAGCTGAATAATAAACGGATAACCACAGCCGAGGCAGCGCGTGTTTGAAAACAGCCGACCGATCTTCATACTCTGACAAAATCACAGCGAAAGACTTAAACGAAATCGTCGTTTTGCGAGGTGCATATCTCCGCGAATACACAACGCACAGCCGGGACACTTATACCCGATCGTAGACCACATCCACCTCTACAAACCTATCCGAGTGGATCATGGATGCGACCTCCACAGCCGAGGCACGGTGTAGTCAAAGTAGGTCGCAGGGACCACATTACGCGCGCCATATCTACCCGGAAATAGAACGCACAGCGGGGATTCTTATACTGAATACACGGCCCCGACGTCCTCTAACCAACTATGTAAACTGAATAATAAACGGATAACCACAGCCGAGGCAGCGCGTGTTTGAAAACAGCCGACCGATCTTCATACTCTGACAAAATCACAGCGAAAGACTTAAACGAAATCGTCGTTTTGCGAGGTGCATATCTCCGCGAATACACAACGCACAGCCGGGACACTTATACCCAGTTGTAGTCCACGTCCCCCTCTACAAAACTATCGGAGTGGATCCTGGATGCGAGGTCCACAGCCGAGGCACGGTGTAGTCAAATTAGGTCGCAGGGACCATATTACGCGCGCCATATCTACCCGGAAATAGAACGCACAGCGGGGATTCTTATACTGAATACACGGCCCCGACGTCCTCTAACCAACTATGTAAACTGAATAATAAACGGATAACCACAGCCGAGGCAGCGCGTGTTTGAAAACAGCCGACCGATCTTCATACTCTGACAAAATCACAGCGAAAGACTTAAACGAAATCGTCGTTTTGCGAGGTGCATATCTCCGCGAATACACAACGCACAGCCGGGACACTTATACCCAGTTGTAGTCCACGTCCCCCTCTACAAAACTATCGGAGTGGATCCTGGATGCGAGGTCCACAGCCGAGGCACGGTGTAGTCAAATTAGGTCGCAGGGACCATATTACGCGCGCCATATCTACCCGGAAATAGAACGCACAGCGGGGATTCTTATACTGAATACACGGCCCCGACGTCCTCTAACCAACTATGTAAGCTGAATAATAAACGGATAACCACAGCCGAGGCAGCGCGTGTTTGAAAACAGCCGACCGATCTTCATACTCTGACAAAATCACAGCGAAAGACTTAAACGAAATCGTCGTTTTGCGAGGTGCATATCTCCGCGAATACACAACGCACAGCCGGGACACTTATACCCAGTTGTAGTCCACGTCCCCCTCTACAAAACTATCGGAGTGGATCCTGGATGCGAGGTCCACAGCCGAGGCACGGTGTAGTCAAAGTAGGTCGCAGGGACCATATTACGCGCGCCATATCTACCCGGAAATAGAACGCACAGCGGGGATTCTTATACTGAATACACGGCCCCGACGTCCTCTAACCAACTATGTAAGCTGAATAATAAACGGATAACCACAGCCGAGGCAGCGCGTGTTTGAAAACAGCCGACCGATCTTCATACTCTGACAAAATCAAAGCGAAAGACTTAAACGAAATACCCGTTTTGCGAGGTCCATATCCCCGCGAATACACAACGCACAGCCGGGACACTTATATCTAACTGTAGTCCAAGTCCCCCTCTACAAATCTATCCGAGTGGATCATGGATGCGAGGTCCACAGCCGAGGCACGATGTAGTCAAAGTAGGTCGCAGGGGCCATATTGCGCGGTCCATATTTACCCGGAAATGGAACGCACAGCGGGGATTCTTATACCGAATCCACGGTCCCGACGTCCTCTAACTACCCATATAAGCAGAATAATAAACGGGTATCCACAGCCGAGGCAGCACGTATTTGAAAACCGCCGACCGATCTTCATACTCTGACAAAAAGCGCCGGGCGATCTTCATACTCTGACAAAATCACAGCCGTTTTTATATCGTTTTGCGAGATGGATATCTCCGCGAATACACAACGCACAGCCGGGATACTCATACCTAATTGTATAATACGTCTACCTCTACAAACCTATCCGAGTGGATCCTGGATGCGAGATCCAGAACCAGGATCCATATCGCGCGGGTAAACGGCGGGAGTAACGAGGACTCTCTTAAGGTAGGGGACGTTACTGGGCTGCGCTGCGAAAGACGAGCGCCAAAACTCTGTTTCCTTAAACGGAAGCGCCGTTTTGCGAGGTGGATATCTCCGCGAAAACACCACGCACAGCCGGGACACTTATACCCAATCGTAGACCACGTCCACCTCTACAAACCTATCCGAGTGGATCCTGGATCCGAGACCCACAGCCGAGGCACCACGCGGTCAAAGTAGGTCGCAGTTGCCGTTTTGCGCGCTCCATCTCTCCGCCAAAACACCACGCACAGCCGGGACACTTATACCCTATTGTAGACCCCGACCTCCTCTAACCACCCATACATGCAGAACAATAAACGGATACCCACAGCCGATGCAGCAAGTAGTTCAAAAGCGCCGGCCGATCTTCGTACTCTGACAAAATCACAGCGAAAGACGAGCGCCAATACTCTGTCTCCTTAAACCAAATCGCCGGTTTGCGCGGTGCATATCCCCGCGAATACACAACGCACAGACTCGGCCCCTACGCCGAATAGTAGACCACGTCCACTTCTAAAGACCTGTGGAGTTTGAGCCACAATCGGACACTCACAGCCGATGCACGACTCGGTCAAAATAGGTCGCAGTAGCCACATTGCGCGGTTCATATCTCCGCCAAAACACAACGCACAGCCGGGATACTTATGCCGAATTGTAGACCCCGACGTCCTCTAACCACCCATCTAGACACTCCTATAAACGGATACCCACAGCCGATGCAGCGCGTAGTTCAAAAGCGTCGGCCGATCTTCGTACTCTGACAAAATCACAGCCAAAGACGACCGACAATATCGCCGGTCTGCGAGGTCCATATCTCCGCGAATACACAACGCACAGCCGGGACACTTATACCCGATCGTAGACCACATCCACCTCTACAAACCTATCCGAGTGGATCCTGGATCCGAGACCCACAGCCGGGGCACGATGTACGCAAAGCCGGTCACAGTAGCCGAGCGCCAATACTCTGTTTCCTTGAACAAAATCGCCGGTTTGCGAGGTGCATAGCTCCGCGAATACACAACGCACAGCCGGGACACTTATACCCAATTGTAGACCACATCAACCTCTACAAAACTATCCGAGTGGATCCTGGATGCGAGACCCACAGCCGAGGCACGATGTGGTCAGAATAGGTCGCAGGGGCCACATTGCGCGGTCCATAAACCCGGAAATGGAACGCACAGCGGGGATAATAATACCGAAATGTCGACCCAGACGTACTCTCACAACCCATAAGGCAGACCAATAAACTGACACCGACATAACCAATAAACTGACACCGACAAATGAATAAACGGACACCCACAGCCGATGCAGCACGTATTTCAAAAGCGTTGGCGATATTCGTCTCACAGCGAAAGACGAGCGCCAATACTCTGTCTCCTTGAACCAAATTCCCGGTTTGCGCGGTCCATATCTCCGCGAATACACAACGCAAAGACTCGTCCCCCTACGCCGAATAGTAGACCACGTCCACTTCTAAAGACCTGTGGAGGAGGATCCAGGATCGGGCATTCACAGCCGATGCACGACGTGGTCAAAATAGGTCACTGTAGCCATATTGCGCGCTCAATATCTCCGCCAAAACACAACGCACAGTCGGGGTACTTACGCCGAATTGTAGACCTTGACGTCCTCTAACCAGCCATCCATGCACTCCTATAAACGGATAACCACAGCCGATGCAGCAAGTAGTTCAAAAGCGTCGGCCGATCTTCGTACTCTGACAAAATCACAGCGAAAGACGAGCGACAATATCGCCGGTCTGCGAGGTCCATATCTCCGCGAATACACAACGCACAGCCGGGACACTTGTACCCGATCGTAGACCACATCCACCTCTACAAACCTATCCGAGTGGATCCTGGATCCGAGACCCACAGCCGAGGCACGATGTACGCAAAGCCGGTCACAGTAGCCGAGCGCCAATACTCTGTTTCCTTGAACAAAATCGCCGGTTTGCGAGGTGCATAGCTCCGCGAATACACAACGCACAGCCGGGACACTTGTACCCGATCGTAGACCACATCCACCTCTACAAAACTATCCGAGTGGATCCTGGATGCGAGACCCACAGCCGAGGCACGATGTGGTCAGAGTAGGTCGCGGGGGCCACATTGCGCGGTCCATAAACCCGGAAATGGAACGCACAGCGGGGATAATAATACCGAAATGTCGACCCAGACGTACTCTCACAACCCATAAGGCAGACCAATAAACTGACACCGACATAACCAATAAACTGACACCGACAAATGAATAAACGGACACCCACAGCCGATGCAGCACGTATTTCAAAAGCGTTGGCGATATTCGTCTCACAGCGAAAGACGAGCGCCAATACTCTGTTTCCTTGAACCAAATTCCCGGTTTGCGCGGTCCATATCTCCGCGAATACACAACGCAAAGACTCGTCCCCTACGCCGAATAGTAGACCACGTCCACTTCTAAAGACCTGTGGAGGAGGATCCAGGATCGGGCATTCACAGCCGATGCACGACGTGGTCAAAATAGGTCACTGTAGCCATATTGCGCGCTCAATATCTCCGCCAAAACACAACGCACAGTCGGGGTACTTACGCCGAATTGTAGACCTTGACGTCCTCTAACCAGCCATCCATGCACTCCTATAAACGGATAACCACAGCCGATGCAGCAAGTAGTTCAAAAGCGTCGGCCGATCTTCGTACTCTGACAAAATCACAGCGAAAGACGAGCGACAATATCGCCGGTCTGCGAGGTCCATATCTCCGCGAATACACAACGCACAGCCGGGACACTTGTACCCGATCGTAGACCACATCCACCTCTACAAACCTATCCGAGTGGATCCTGGATCCGAGACCCACAGCCGAGGCACGATGTACGCAAAGCCGGTCACAGTAGCCGAGCGCCAATACTCTGTTTCCTTGAACAAAATCGCCGGTTTGCGAGGTGCATAGCTCCGCGAATACACAACGCACAGCCGGGACACTTGTACCCGATCGTAGACCACATCCACCTCTACAAAACTATCCGAGTGGATCCTGGATGCGAGACCCACAGCCGAGGCACGATGTGGTCAGAGTAGGTCGCGGGGGCCACATTGCGCGGTCCATAAACCCGGAAATGGAACGCACAGCGGGGATAATAATACCGAAATGTCGACCCAGACGTACTCTCACAACCCATAAGGCAGACCAATAAACTGACACCGACATAACCAATAAACTGACACCGACAAATGAATAAACGGACACCCACAGCCGATGCAGCACGTATTTCAAAAGCGTTGGCGATATTCGTCTCACAGCGAAAGACGAGCGCCAATACTCTGTTTCCTTGAACCAAATTCCCGGTTTGCGCGGTCCATATCTCCGCGAATACACAACGCAAAGACTCGTCCCCTACGCCGAATAGTAGACCACGTCCACTTCTAAAGACCTGTGGAGGAGGATCCAGGATCGGGCATTCACAGCCGATGCACGACGTGGGTCAAAATAGGTCACTGTAGCCATATTGCGCGCTCAATATCTCCGCCAAAACACAACGCACAGTCGGGGTACTTACGCCGAATTGTAGACCTTGACGTCCTCTAACCAGCCATCCATGCACTCCTATAAACGGATAACCACAGCCGATGCAGCAAGTAGTTCAAAAGCGTCGGCCGATCTTCGTACTCTGACAAAATCACAGCGAAAGACGAGCGACAATATCGCCGGTCTGCGAGGTCCATATCTCCGCGAATACACAACGCACAGCCGGGACACTTGTACCCGATCGTAGACCACATCCACCTCTACAAACCTATCCGAGTGGATCCTGGATCCGAGACCCACAGCCGAGGCACGATGTACGCAAAGCCGGTCACAGTAGCCGAGCGCCAATACTCTGTTTCCTTGAACAAAATCGCCGGTTTGCGAGGTGCATAGCTCCGCGAATACACAACGCACAGCCGGGACACTTGTACCCGATCGTAGACCACATCCACCTCTACAAAACTATCCGAGTGGATCCTGGATGCGAGACCCACAGCCGAGGCACGATGTGGTCAGAGTAGGTCGCGGGGGCCACATTGCGCGGTCCATAAACCCGGAAATGGAACGCACAGCGGGGATAATAATACCGAAATGTCGACCCAGACGTACTCTCACAACCCATAAGGCAGACCAATAAACTGACACCGACATAACCAATAAACTGACACCGACAAATGAATAAACGGACACCCACAGCCGATGCAGCACGTATTTCAAAAGCGTTGGCGATATTCGTCTCACAGCGAAAGACGAGCGCCAATACTCTGTTTCCTTGAACCAAATTCCCGGTTTGCGCGGTCCATATCTCCGCGAATACACAACGCAAAGACTCGTCCCCTACGCCGAATAGTAGACCACGTCCACTTCTAAAGACCTGTGGAGGAGGATCCAGGATCGGGCATTCACAGCCGATGCACGACGTGGTCAAAATAGGTCACTGTAGCCATATTGCGCGCTCAATATCTCCGCCAAAACACAACGCACAGCCGGGGTACTTACGCCGAATTGTAGACCTTGAAGTCCTCTAACCAGCCATCCATGCACTCCTATAAACGGATAACCACAGCCGATGCAGCAAGTAGTTCAAAAGCGTCGGCCGATCTTCGTACTCTGACAAAATCACAGCGAAAGACGAGCGCCAATACTCTGTCTCCTTAAACCAAATCGCCGGTTTGCGCGGTGCATAGCTCCGCGAATACACATCGCACAGACTCGTCCCCTACGCCGAATAGTAGACCACGTCGACTTCTAAAGACCTATGGAGTTAGATCCACAATCGGACACTCACAGCCGATGCACGACGTGGTCAAAATAGGTCACTGTAGCCGTTTTGCGCGCTCCATATCTCCGCCAAAACACAACGCACAGCCGGGGTACTTATGCCGAATTGTAGACCCCGACGTCCTCTAA
>NW_027466721.1:17500-25000 GCF_050575085.1 Anarhichas minor
CGCTCATATCCCCTACTACGGCTGTAGCATAGGGGAACCGCCAGAAGCGCTGGACCCTTCAGCGCTTCGTCCCTACTACGGCTGTAACATAGGGGAACCGCCAGAAGCGCTGGACCCTTCAGCGCTTCGCTCATATCCCCTACTACGGCTGTAGCATAGGGGGACCGCCAGAAGCGCTGGACCCTTCAGCGCTTCGCTCATATCCCCTACTACGGCTGTAGCATAGGGGAACCGCCAGAAGCGCTGGACCCTTCAGCGCTTCGTCCCTACTACGGCTGTAACATAGGGGAACCGCCAGAAGCGCTGGACCCTTCAGCGCTTCGCTCATATCCCCTACTACGGCTGTAGCATAGGGGAACCGCCAGAAGCGCTGGACCCTTCAGCGCTTCGCTCCTATCCCCTAGTATACACTGGGTAGTCTGTTCCTATCATTGTGTGCAAGGTGGCTTGGTTACCCCCTACCAAAATGGGTCACAGCCGTAATAGGCGAAGTACAGAAGCGCTGGAACCTTCAGCGCTTCGCCCCTATCACGGCTTTAAAACCCGAGCGAAAAAACTCTATGTCCTTAAACGAAATACCCGTTTTGCGCGGTCCATATCTCCGCGAAAACACAACGCACAGCCGGGACACTCATATCTAATTGTAGTCCAAGTCCCCCTCTACAAACACATCAGAGTGGATCCTGGATGCGACCTCCACAGCCGAGGCACGAGTCGGTCAAAGTAGGTCGCAGGGACCATATTACGCGCGCCATATCTACCCGGAAATAGAACGCACAGCGGGGATACTCATGCCCAGTTGTCGAGCTGGAAGTCCTCTAACCACCCATATAAGATGAATAATAAACGGATACACACAGCCGATGCAGCGCGTGTTTGAAAACCGCCGATCGATCTTCATACTCTGACAAATCACAGCGAAAAATCCTTAAACCAAATACCCGTTTTGCGCGGGTCCATATCTCCGCGAAAACACAACGCACAGCCGGGAACCTCATATCTAATTGTAGTCCAAGTCCACTTCTACAAACCTATCCGAGTGGATCCTGGATGCGAGGTCCACAGCCGAGGCACCACGCGGTCAAAGTAGGTCGCAGGGGCCCTATTACGCGCGCCATATCTACCCGGAAATGGAACGCACAGCGGGGATTCTTATTTGAATACACGGTCGCGACGTCCTCTAACTACCCATATAAGCAGAATAATAAACGGGTATCCACAGCCGAGGCAGCACGTATTTGAAAACCGCCGACCGATCTTCATACTCTGACAAAATCACAGCGATAGCGCCAATACTCTGTTTCCTTAAACCAAATCCGCCGTCTTGCGCGGTCCATATCCCCGCGAATACACAACGCACAGCCGGGACACCTATGCCGACCTGTAGCCACCGTCAACCTCTAAAGACATGTGGAGGGTGATCCACAATCGGACACTCACAGCCGAGGCACGACGCGGTCAAAGTAGGTCGCAGGGACCATATTACGCGCGCCATATCTACCCGGAAATAGAACGCACAGCGGGGATACTCATGCCCAGTTGTCAAGCTGGAAGTCCTCTAACCACCCATATAAGATGAATAATAAACGGATACACACAGCCGATGCAGCGCGTGTTTGAAAACCGCCGATCGATCTTCATACTCTGACAAAATCACAGCGAAAAATCCTTAAACCAAATACCGTTTTGCGCGGTCCATATCTCCGCGAAAACACAACGCACAGCCGGGAACCTCATATCTAATTGTAGTCCAAGTCCACTTCTACAAACCTATCCGAGTGGATCCTGGATGCGAGGTCCACAGCCGAGGCACCACGCGGTCAAAGTAGGTCGCAGGGGCCCCTATTACGCGCGCCATATCTACCCGGAAATGGAACGCACAGCGGGGATTCTTATTTTGAATACACGGTCGCGACGTCCTCTAACTACCCATATAAGCAGAATAATAAACGGGTATCCACAGCCGAGGCAGCACGTATTTGAAAACCGCCGACCGATCTTCATACTCTGACAAAATCACAGCGATAGCGCCAATACTCTGTTTCCTTAAACCAAATCGCCGTCTTGCGCGGTCCATATCCCCGCGAATACACAACGCACAGCCGGGACACCTATGCCGACCTGTAGCCACCGTCAACCTCTAAAGACATGTGGAGGGTGATCCACAATCGGACACTCACAGCCGAGGCACGACGCGGTCAAAGTAGGTCGCAGGGACCATATTACGCGCGCCATATCTACCCGGAAATAGAACGCACAGCGGGGATACTCATGCCCAGGTTGTCAAGCTGGAAGTCCTCTAACCACCCATATAAGATGAATAATAAACGGATACACACAGCCGATGCAGCGCGTGTTTGAAAACCGCCGATCGATCTTCATACTCTGACAAAATCACAGCGAAAAATCCTTAAACCAAATACCCGTTTTGCGCGGTCCATATCTCCGCGAAAACACAACGCACAGCCGGGAACCTCATATCTAATTGTAGTCCAAGTCCACTTCTACAAACCTATCCGAGTGGATCCTGGATGCGAGGTCCACAGCCGAGGCACCACGCGGTCAAAGTAGGTCGCAGGGGCCCTATTACGCGCGCCATATCTACCCGGAAATGGAACGCACAGCGGGGATTCTTATTTTGAATACACGGTCGCGACGTCCTCTAACTACCCATATAAGCAGAATAATAAACGGGTATCCACAGCCGAGGCAGCACGTATTTGAAAACCGCCGACCGATCTTCATACTCTGACAAAATCACAGCGATAGCGCCAATACTCTGTTTCCTTAAACCAAATCGCCGTCTTGCGCGGTCCATATCCCCGCGAATACACAACGCACAGCCGGGACACCTATGCCGACCTGTAGCCACCGTCAACCTCTAAAGACATGTGGAGGGTGATCCACAATCGGACACTCACAGCCGAGGCACGACGCGGTCAAAGTAGGTCGCAGGGACCATATTACGCGCGCCATATCTACCCGGAAATAGAACGCACAGCGGGGATACTCATGCCCAGTTGTCAAGCTGGAAGTCCTCTAACCACCCATATAAGATGAATAATAAACGGATACACACAGCCGATGCAGCGCGTGTTTGAAAACCGCCGATCGATCTTCATACTCTGACAAAATCACAGCGAAAAATCCTTAAACCAAATACCCGTTTTGCGCGGTCCATATCTCCGCGAAACACACAACGCACAGCCGGGAACCTCATATCTAATTGTAGTCCAAGTCCACTTCTACAAACCTATCCGAGTGGATCCTGGATGCGAGGTCCACAGCCGAGGCACCACGCGGTCAAAGTAGGTCGCAGGGGCCCTATTACGCGCGCCATATCTACCCGGAAATGGAACGCACAGCGGGGATTCTTATTTTGAATACACGGTCGCGACGTCCTCTAACTACCCATATAAGCAGAATAATAAACGGGTATCCACAGCCGAGGCAGCACGTATTTGAAAACCGCCGACCGATCTTCATACTCTGACAAAATCACAGCGATAGCGCCAATACTCTGTTTCCTTAAACCAAATCGCCGTCTTGCGCGGTCCATATCCCCGCGAATACACAACGCACAGCCGGGACACCTATGCCGACCTGTAGCCACCGTCAACCTCTAAAGACATGTGGAGGGTGATCCACAATCGGACACTCACAGCCGAGGCACGACGCGGTCAAAGTAGGTCGCAGGGACCATATTACGCGCGCCATATCTACCCGGAAATAGAACGCACAGCGGGGATACTCATGCCCAGTTGTCGAGCTGGAAGTCCTCTAACCACCCATATAAGATGAATAATAAACGGATACACACAGCCGATGCAGCGCGTGTTTGAAAACCGCCGATCGATCTTCATACTCTGACAAAATCACAGCGAAAAATCCTTAAACCAAATACCCGTTTTGCGCGGTCCATATCTCCGCGAAAACACAACGCACAGCCGGGAACCTCATATCTAATTGTAGTCCAAGTCCACTTCTACAAACCTATCCGAGTGGATCCTGGATGCGAGGTCCACAGCCGAGGCACCACGCGGTCAAAGTAGGTCGCAGGGGCCCTATTACGCGCGCCATATCTACCCGGAAATGGAACGCACAGCGGGGATTCTTATTTTGAATACACGGTCGCGACGTCCTCTAACTACCCATATAAGCAGAATAATAAACGGGTATCCACAGCCGAGGCAGCACGTATTTGAAAACCGCCGACCGATCTTCATACTCTGACAAAATCACAGCGATAGCGCCAATACTCTGTTTCCTTAAACCAAATCGCCGTCTTGCGCGGTCCATATCCCCGCGAATACACAACGCACAGCCGGGACACCTATGCCGACCTGTAGCCACCGTCAACCTCTAAAGACATGTGGAGGGTGATCCACAATCGGACACTCACAGCCGAGGCACGACGCGGTCAAAGTAGGTCGCAGGGACCATATTACGCGCGCCATATCTACCCGGAAATAGAACGCACAGCGGGGATACTCATGCCCAGTTGTCAAGCTGGAAGTCCTCTAACCACCCATATAAGATGAATAATAAACGGATACACACAGCCGATGCAGCGCGTGTTTGAAAACCGCCGATCGATCTTCATACTCTGACAAAATCACAGCGAAAAATCCTTAAACCAAATACCCGTTTTGCGCGGTCCATATCTCCGCGAAAACACAACGCACAGCCGGGAACCTCATATCTAATTGTAGTCCAAGTCCACTTCTACAAACCTATCCGAGTGGATCCTGGATGCGAGGTCCACAGCCGAGGCACCACGCGGTCAAAGTAGGTCGCAGGGGCCCTATTACGCGCGCCATATCTACCCGGAAATGGAACGCACAGCGGGGATTCTTATTTTGAATACACGGTCGCGACGTCCTCTAACTACCCATATAAGCAGAATAATAAACGGGTATCCACAGCCGAGGCAGCACGTATTTGAAAACCGCCGACCGATCTTCATACTCTGACAAAATCACAGCGATAGCGCCAATACTCTGTTTCCTTAAACCAAATCGCCGTCTTGCGCGGTCCATATCCCCGCGAATACACAACGCACAGCCGGGACACCTATGCCGACCTGTAGCCACCGTCAACCTCTAAAGACATGTGGAGGGTGATCCACAATCGGACACTCACAGCCGAGGCACGACGCGGTCAAAGTAGGTCGCAGGGACCATATTACGCGCGCCATATCTACCCGGAAATAGAACGCACAGCGGGGATACTCATGCCCAGTTGTCAAGCTGGAAGTCCTCTAACCACCCATATAAGATGAATAATAAACGGATACACACAGCCGATGCAGCGCGTGTTTGAAAACCGCCGATCGATCTTCATACTCTGACAAAATCACAGCGAAAAATCCTTAAACCAAATACCCGTTTTGCGCGGTCCATATCTCCGCGAAAACACAACGCACAGCCGGGAACCTCATATCTAATTGTAGTCCAAGTCCACTTCTACAAACCTATCCGAGTGGATCCTGGATGCGAGGTCCACAGCCGAGGCACCACGCGGTCAAAGTAGGTCGCAGGGGCCCTATTACGCGCGCCATATCTACCCGGAAATGGAACGCACAGCGGGGATTCTTATTTTGAATACACGGTCGCGACGTCCTCTAACTACCCATATAAGCAGAATAATAAACGGGTATCCACAGCCGAGGCAGCACGTATTTGAAAACCGCCGACCGATCTTCATACTCTGACAAAATCACAGCGATAGCGCCAATACTCTGTTTCCTTAAACCAAATCGCCGTCTTGCGCGGTCCATATCCCCGCGAATACACAACGCACAGCCGGGACACCTATGCCGACCTGTAGCCACCGTCAACCTCTAAAGACATGTGGAGGGTGATCCACAATCGGACACTCACAGCCGAGGCACGACGCGGTCAAAGTAGGTCGCAGGGACCATATTACGCGCGCCATATCTACCCGGAAATAGAACGCACAGCGGGGATACTCATGCCCAGTTGTCAAGCTGGAAGTCCTCTAACCACCCATCTAGACACTCCTATAAACGGATACACACAGCCGATACAGCGCGTATTTGAAAACCGCCGACCGATCTTCATACTCTGACAAAATCACAGCGAAAGACTTAAACGAAATACCCGTTTTGCGAGGTCCATATCCCCGCGAATACACAACGCACAGCCGGGACACTTATACCCAGTTGTAGTCCACGTCCCCCTCTACAAAACTATCGGAGTGGATCCTGGATGCGAGGTCCACAGCCGAGGCACGGTGTAGTCAAAGTAGGTCGCAGGGACCATATTACGCGCGCCATATCTACCCGGAAATAGAACGCACAGCGGGGATTCCTATACTGAATACACGGCCCCGACGTCCTCTAACCAACTATGTAAGCTGAATAATAAACGGATAACCACAGCCGAGGCAGCGCGTGTTTGAAAACAGCCGACCGATCTTCATACTCTGACAAAATCACAGCGAAAGACTTAAACGAAATACCCGTTTTGCGAGGTCCATATCCCCGCGAATACACAACGCACAGCCGGGACACTTATATCTAACTGTAGTCCAAGTCCCCCTCTACAAATCTATCCGAGTGGATCATGGATGCGAGGTCCACAACCGAGGCACGATGTAGTCAAAGTAGGTCGCAGGGGCCATATTGCGCGGTCCATATCTACCCGGAAATGGAACGCACAGCGGGGATTCTTATACCGAATCCACGGTCCCGACGTCCTCTAACCACCCATATAAGCATAATAATAAACGGATACCCACAGCCGAGGCAGCACGTATTTGAAAAGCGCCGGCCGATCTTCATACTCTGACAAAAAGCGCGCGGGCGATCTTCATACTCTGACAAAATCACAGCCGTTTTTATATCGTTTTGCGAGATGGATATCTCCGCGAATACACAACGCACAGCCGGGATACTCATACCTAATTGTATAATACGTCTACCTCTACAAACCTATCCGAGTGGATCCTGGATGCGAGATCCAGAACCAGGATCCATATCGCGCGGGTAAACGGCGGGAGTAACGAGGACTCTCTTAAGGTAGGGGACGTTACTGGGCTGCGCTGCGAAAGACGAGCGCCAAAACTCTGTTTCCTTAAACGGAAGCGCCGTTTTGCGAGGTGGATATCTCCGCGAAAACACCACGCACAGCCGGGACACTTATACCCAATCGTAGACCACGTCCACCTCTACAAACCTATCCGAGTGGATCCTGGATCCGAGACCCACAGCCGAGGCACCACGCGGTCAAAGTAGGTCGCAGTTGCCGTTTTGCGCGCTCCATCTCTCCGCCAAAACACCACGCACAGCCGGGACACTTATACCCTATTGTAGACCCCGACCTCCTCTAACCACCCATACATGCAGAACAATAAACGGATACCCACAGCCGATGCAGCAAGTAGTTCAAAAGCGCCGGCCGATCTTCGTACTCTGACAAAATCACAGCGAAAGACGAGCGCCAATACTCTGTCTCCTTAAACCAAATCGCCGGTTTG
>NW_027466721.1:35000-41510 GCF_050575085.1 Anarhichas minor
CTCAATCCGTCAATCCGTCAATCCGTTCAATACTCTGTCAATCCGTCAATCCGTTCAATACTCTGTCATTTTGTTGAAAGTCAGACAACCAGCCCACACACCGAGGTGTGGTGCCGACCGGGTCCAGTGGGCTCTGGCCTTTGTCGGATGTCTTCTACTCGAGGTGTCCTTGACTTTCTATGATAGACATATTTCTGAAAACTGAGTTTCTGAAATCGTGCCCAAGGTGGCTTGGTTACCCCCTACCAAAATGGGTCACAGCCGTAATAGGCAAAGTCCCGAAGCGCTGGACCCTTCAGCGCTTCAGAGCTTCGCCCCTACTACTGCTCTAAAAGAATTGGTCCTGGTAATCCAAAAAATTTAGGGAAGCGCTGGACCCTTCAGCGCTTCGCTCATATCCCCCCTACTACGGCTGTAGCATAGGGGAACCGCCAGAAGCGCTGGACCCTTCAGCGCTTCGCTCCTATCCCCTACTACGGCTGTAGCATAGGGGAACCGCCAGAAGCGCTGGGACCCTTCAGCGCTTCGCTCCCTATCCCCTACTACGGCTGTAGCATAGGGGAACCGCCAGAAGCGCTGGACCCTTCAGCGCTTCGCTCATATCCCCTACTACGGCTGTAGCATAGGGGAACCGCCAGAAGCGCTGGACCCTTCACGCGCTTCGCTCCTATCCCCTACTACGGCTGTAAGCATCAGGGGGACCGCCAGAAGCGCTGGACCCTTCAGCGCTTCGCTCATATCCCCTACTACGGCTGTAGCATAGGGGGACCGCCAGAAGCGCTGGACCCTTCAGCGCTTCGCTCATATCCCCTAACTAACGGCCTGTAGCATAGGGGGGACCGCCAGAAGCGCTGGACCCTTCAGCGCTTCGCTCATATCCCCTACTACGGCTGTAGCATAGGGGGGACCGCCAGAAGCGCTGGACCCTTCAGCGCTTCGCTCATATCCCCTACTACGGCTGTAGCATAGGGGGGACCCGCCAGAAGCGCTGGACCCTTCAGCGCTTCGCTCTCTATCCCCTACTACGGCTGTAGCATAGGGGGAACCGCCAGAAGCGCTGGACCCTTCAGCGCTTCGCTCATATCCCCTACTTACGGCTGTAGCATAGGGGAACCGCCAGAAGCGCTGGACCCTTCAGCGCTTCGCTCATATCCCCTACTACGGCTGTAGCATAGGGGGGACCGCCAGAAGCGCTGGGACCCTTCAGCGCTTCGCTCATATCCCCTACTACGGCTGTAGCATAGGGGGACCGCCAGAAGCGCTGGACCCCTTCAGCGCTTCGCTCATATCCCCTACTACGGCTGTAGCATAGGGGAACCGCCAGAAGCGCTGGACCCCTTCAGCGCTTCGTCCCTACTACGGCTGTAACATAGGGGAACCGCCAGAAGCGCTGGACCCCTTCAGCGCTTCGCTCATATCCCCTACTACGGCTGTAGCATAGGGGGACCGCCAGAAGCGCTGGACCCTTCAGCGCTTCGCTCATATCCCCTACTACGGCTGTAGCATAGGGGAACCGCCAGAAGCGCTGGACCCTTCAGCGCTTCGTCCACTACTACGGCTGTAACATAGGGGAAACCGCCAGAAGCGCTGGACCCCTTCAGCGCTTCGCTCATATCCCCTACTACGGCTGTAGCATAGGGGAACCGCCAGAAGCGCTGGACCCTTCAGCGCTTCGCTCCTATCCTCCCCTAGTATACACTGGGTAGTCTGTTCCTATCATTGTGTGCAAGGTGGCTTGGTTACCCCCTACCAAAATGGGTCACAGCCGTAATAGGCGAAGTACAGAAGCGCTGGAACCTTCAGCGCTTCGCCCCTATCACGGCTTTAAAACCCGAGCGAAAAACTCTATGTCCTTAAACGAAATACCCGTTTTGCGCGGTCCATATCTCCGCGAAAACACAACGCACAGCCGGGACACTCATATCTAATTGTAGTCCAAGTCCCCCCTCTACAAACACATCAGAGTGGATCCTGGATGCGACCTCCACAGCCGAGGCACGAGTCGGTCAAAGTAGGTCGCAGGGACCATATTACGCCGCGCCATATCTACCCGGAAATAGAACGCACAGCGGGGATACTCATGCCCAGTTGTCGAGCTGGAAGTCCTCTAACCACCCATATAAGATGAATTAATAAACGGATACACACAGCCGATGCAGCGCGTGTTTGAAAACCGCCCGATCGATCTTCATACTCTGACAAAATCACAGCGAAAAATCCTTAAACCAAATACCCGTTTTGCGCGGTCCATATCTCCGCGAAAACACAACGCACAGCCGGGAACCTCATATCTAATTGTAGTCCAAGTCCACTTCTACAAACCTATCCGAGTGGATCCTGGATGCGAGGTCCACAGCCGAGGCACCACGCGGTCAAAGTAGGTCGCAGGGGCCCTATTACGCGCGCCATATCTACCCGGAAATGGAACGCACAGCGGGGATTCTTATTTTGAATACACGGTCGCGACGTCCTCTAACTACCCATATAAGCAGAATAATAAACGGGTATCCACAGCCGAGGCAGCACGTATTTGAAAACCGCCGACCGATCTTCATACTCTGACAAAATCACAGCGATAGCGCCAATACTCTGTTTCCTTAAACCAAATCGCCGTCTTGCGCGGTCCATATCCCCGCGAATACACAACGCACAGCCGGGACACCTATGCCGACCTGTAGCCACCGTCAACCTCTAAAAGACATGTGGAGGGTGATCCACAATCGGACACTCACAGCCGAGGCACGACGCGGTCAAAGTAGGTCGCAGGGACCATATTACGCGCGCCATATCTACCCGGAAATAGAACGCACAGCGGGGATACTCATGCCCAGTTGTCAAGCTGGAAGTCCCTCTAACCACCCATCTAGACACTCCTATAAACGGATACACACAGCCGATACAGCGCGTATTTGAAAACCGCCGACCGATCTTCATACTCTGACAAAATCACAGCGAAAGACTTAAACGAAATACCCCGTTTTGCGAGGTCCATATCCCCGCGAATACACAACGCACAGCCGGGACACTTATACCCAGTTGTAGTCCACGTCCCCCCTCTACAAAACTATCGGAGTGGATCCTGGATGCGAGGTCCACAGCCGAGGCACGGTGTAGTCAAAGTAGGGTCGCAGGGACCATATTACGCGCGCCATATCTACCCGGAAATAGAACGCACAGCGGGGATTCCTATACTGAATACACGGCCCCCGACGTCCTCTAACCAACTATGTAAGCTGAATAATAAACGGATAACCACAGCCGAGGCAGCGCGTGTTTGAAAACAGCCGACCGATCTTCATACTCTGACAAAATCACAGCCGAAAGACTTAAACGAAATACCCGTTTTGCGAGGTCCATATCCCCGCGAATACACAACGCACAGCCGGGACACTATATATCTAACTGTAGTCCAAGTCCCCCTCTACAAATCTATCCGAGTGGATCATGGATGCGAGGTCCACAACCGAGGCACGATGTAGTCAAAGTAGGTCGCAGGGGCCATATTGCGCGGTCCCATATCTACCCGGAAATGGAACGCACAGCGGGGATTCTTATACCGAATCCACGGTCCCGACGTCCTCTAACCACCCATATAAGCATAATAATAAACGGATACCCACAGCCGAGGCAGCACGTATTTGAAAAGCGCCGGCCGATCTTCATACTCTGACAAAAAGCGCCGGGCGATCTTCATACTCTGACAAAATCACAGCCGTTTTTATATCGTTTTGCGAGATGGATATCTCCGCGAATACACAACGCACAGCCGGGATACTCATACCTAATTGTATAATACGTCTACCTCTACAAACCTATCCGAGTGGATCCTGGATGCGAGATCCAGAACAGGATCCATATCGCGCGGGTAAACGGCGGGAGTAACGAGGACTCTCTTAAGGTAGGGGACGTTACTGGGCTGCGCTGCGAAAGACGAGCGCCAAAACTCTGTTTCCTTAAACGGAAGCGCCGTTTTGCGAGGTGGATATCTCCGCGAAAACACCACGCACAGCCGGGACACTTATACCCAATCGTAGACCACGTCCACCTCTACAAACCTATCCGAGTGGATCCTGGATCCGAGACCCACAGCCGAGGCACCACGCGGTCAAAGTAGGTCGCAGTTGCCGTTTTGCGCGCTCCATCTCTCCGCCAAAACACCACGCACAGCCGGGACACTTATACCCTATTGTAGACCCCGACCTCCTCTAACCACCCATACATGCAGAACAATAAACGGATACCCACAGCCGATGCAGCAAGTAGTTCAAAAGCGCCGGCCGATCTTCGTACTCTGACAAAATCACAGCGAAAGACGAGCGCCAATACTCTGTCTCCTTAAACCAAATCGCCGGTTTGCGCGGTGCATATCCCCGCGAATACACAACGCACAGACTCGTCCCCTACGCCGAATAGTAGACCACGTCCACTTCTAAAGACCTGTGGAGGAGGATCCAGGATCGTGGCATTCACAGCCGATGCACGACGTGGTCAAAATAGGTCACTGTAGCCATATTGCGCGCTCAATATCTCCGCCAAAACACAACGCACAGTCGGGGTACTTACGCCGAATTGTAGACCTTGACGTCCTCTAACCAGCCATCCATGCACTCCTATAAACGGATAACCACAGCCGATGCAGCAAGTAGTTCAAAAGCGTCGGCCGATCTTACGTACTCTGACAAAATCACAGCGAAAGACGAGCGACAATATCGCCGGTCTGCGAGGTCCATATCTCCGCGAAAACACAACGCACAGCCGGGACACTTATACCCGATCGTAGACCACATCCACCTCTACAAACCTATCCGAGTGGATCCTGGATCCGAGACCCACAGCCGGGGCACGATGTACGCAAAGCCGGTCACAGTAGCCGAGCGCCAATACTCTGTTTCCTTGAACAAAATCGCCGGTTTGCGAGGTGCATAGCTCCGCGAATACACAACGCACAGCCGGGACACTTATACCCAATTGTAGACCACATCAACCTCTACAAAACTATCCGAGTGGATCCTGGATGCGAGACCCACAGCCGAGGCACGATGTGGTCAGAATAGGTCGCAGGGGCCACATTGCGCGGTCCATAAACCCGGAAATGGAACGCACAGCGGGGATAATAATACCGAAATGTCGACCCAGACGTACTCTCACAACCCATAAGGCAGACCAATAAACTGACACCGACATAACCAATAAACTGACACCGACAAATGAATAAACGGACACCCACAGCCGATGCAGCACGTATTTCAAAAGCGTTGGCGATATTCGTCTCACAGCGAAAGACGAGCGCCAATACTCTGTTTCCTTGAACCAAATTCCCGGTTTGCGCGGTCCATATCTCCGCGAATACACAACGCAAAGACTCGTCCCCTACGCCGAATAGTAGACCACGTCGACTTCTAAAGACCTATGGAGTTAGATCCACAATCGGACACTCACAGCCGATGCACGACGTGGTCAAAATAGGTCACTGTAGCCATATTGCGCGCTCAATATCTCCGCCAAAACACAACGCACAGCCGGGGTACTTACGCCGAATTGTAGACCTTGAAGTCCTCTAACCAGCCATCCATGCACTCCTATAAACGGATAACCACAGCCGATGCAGCAAGTAGTTCAAAAGCGTCGGCCGATCTTCGTACTCTGACAAAATCACAGCGAAAGACGAGCGCCAATACTCTGTCTCCTTAAACCAAATCGCCGGTTTGCGCGGTGCATAGCTCCGCGAATACACATCGCACAGACTCGTCCCCTACGCCGAATAGTAGACCACGTCGACTTCTAAAGACCTATGGAGTTAGATCCACAATCGGACACTCACAGCCGATGCACGACGTGGTCAAAATAGGTCACTGTAGCCGTTTTGCGCGCTCCATATCTCCGCCAAAACACAACGCACAGCCGGGGTACTTATGCCGAATTGTAGACCCCGACGTCCTCTAACCAGCCATACATGCACTCCTATAAATGGATAACCACAGCCGATGCAGCGCGTAGTTCAAAACCGCCGGCCGATCTTCATACTCTGAGTAAAAATGCCCCCAGCACATCAAGTGCATGGCACCCCAGGAAAGGGGCATGTTTCATGGGTAAAGTACATCCACAACACCTTCATGCACACACCCATATAACCCCGTGCACCCGGAGGTCCCGGGCCCCCACACTTAAGCACTCCCCCGGGGTTATAAACCCTCCGCAAGCGCCCCCAGAGTTTCGTGGTCCTGGTAATCCAAATCGGGTTTCGCGCATCTGGTAGTCCAACACTCTGTCGTTTTTTTTCTAAGTGTCTACGCATCTGGTAATCCATTTCGCACATCTGGTAATCCATTTCGCGCATCTGGTAATCCATTTCGTGCATCTGGTATTCCATCAGAGTGCCAGGGTATACTTGCTGCTAACATATCTGACTGTAGGAGCCTCATAATTGGACTAATTTCACCACTAACAGTGCCTGGATGAATTGAACTTTAACTTTTTTTTTATCCTGGTCCTGGTATTCCAAATCCAGGG
>NW_027466722.1:0-21407 GCF_050575085.1 Anarhichas minor
GTGTCTTGGTATGCCAGAAGAGCCGCCATGCTCTACATCCTGAGATATTTCGCACAATCCCGCGCACATCTCTCTGATGTTCCACAATGGTTATTTACACTCCTGTCTGTTGTGCTGCTCTCCTTTAGACACTGGCAGCGGGCCCTTGTGGGATGTTCATGTCTATCTGTGGACATGTTTTCCCCCTTTCTGTCAACTCTCACTATCTCTCTGCATCTTGCTCGTGTTCATTCTGACTTTCCTTGTCTCTCTTTTTAGTGCTTTTGAACTGCGGTTTATGGGGAGTTTGTGTGGAGAAGCCACTGGAGACCCAGTCTGGCTCCGTAATTGTACTGAGATCAGGCTGTTCATGCTTCCACGCAGAGATCTTAGACAGATACTGATATTTTCTGTTTCCTATGCTTCATGCACACAGAGACACATACGCATACCCAGAAACACACTTTATCTCTGCACTTACAGTACTGCGGGGTCAAGGCTGTGCACACATTTGCATAAACAAGGAAAACACTGTGTTCTTTCGTATAAGTGGCAACTCAAATGTGCCACATCTCCCATGTCTACTATGAAGTAGCCCACAGCACACATCTGGTTAGCTTTTGGGTTGTCAGGACTCATTTCCTGTTTCTATACCAGCAGTCAGTTTGACAGAAAGATAGACAAGACGTACAGATAGATAGAGAAGCAGCAGGCTAAACTGTGATGAGATGAGAGTGAGACATGCTGATGGACAAACTGGTAGATCAACAGCTGAGCAAAACTGTCTTTGAACTGTGGACATGCTGGGAGAGTGGTGATGTTTAACATTGAAATGCAGACCAACAGACTGGACCCATATGAGGTGTGGTTTACGCGACAGGGGGGAGCTAAAGCAACTGTGAATGCAGCTAATTAGTGTTGGGAAAACAGCGTCTGCTACCTGTCAGTCATAGCCTAAGGTAGCAGGGACGGCAATGATAGAGGTCGCCCTAAACTCATCTATTACTCCACTATTCTGTCTGTAGTGCAGCTGTATATTGTAAATATCTGGTAAGCAGTGATATGGATACAAACATGTCTGTGGTCTCACATACTAAGACTCAGGTTTGCTATGAATTGCTTGCCGCACAAAAGGAATGTCTGGAACATCAGAGGCTCCAGGTAAAAAAAAAGAAGTGAAGGAGCAGTGGATGTGATTGTCTGGTTTGTGTGTATAGCGTACTGAGAGGCAATCTACTACAGTGTTAGTCCAATCATACACTTCTGACCGGCAGGCTCACGTCATCTGACTGGGATTAGTCCTGCTTAGAGCCGCAGACACCAGTTCACGCAACTACTGGTAAAATGGATGACTGATTGACTACAATAACTCCCCTCTTTACAAAGAGCCACAAAATTTGTTTACAAAATAAAGAGGGAAAAGTTAACAAACTTGCTAGCTTAGCTCAATCGCTAACAGGACAATAAGTTCACACAGGTTTTAAAGATTTTTTTTGTACCAGCAACTACTTTCTCGTGTTAGCAAATCATGTCTGTTTCCTGTGTATAGTTCACACAGCAGGTTAAATAAAAGTGAATGGTGCAACGCAGCTAATAAGCTAAGCTACATTCCTCCATTTTGGACTCTCCGGAAAGATTCTCAGGAAATCACTGCCTCTGCAAGCAAATCCATTACTATCAGAGATTTTTTATTTTTTTAAAATTTCATTACAATGTAATTTTGCCCTTTTAAATGCCGGTGTGACCTTTAAACAGCCATTACTAGCCAAGGCTGTACTGCATTTGTCATGCATTCCCAGGACTTGTCAACTCTCAGCCTTAAAGGCCACAAACTATTTGCTGATGAATTAAAATACATTCCTTGCATTTAGCAGTGAATGTGTTTGTGCAACAACACAGTTAAAAGAGCAGGAGTCAGGCAGTGCTGCATGTCAGCAAGTAATTAAGTAATTTGATAGATGCTGAATCTAAACCATTGCAATCAAAATGTCCCTTTAAATCCCCTTCAACTCAGCTCATGACCTGAACCTCTGGATTTACTCATATTTGATAGCATCAGCTTTGTTACATAGTGTAGACACTTCCTTATAAGCTACAAATCAGTGAAGACGTAATGTGTGAATCTGTTTTGTTTTACGCAGTTGCCCCCGGCCGAGTCAAACAGCCGGCCAGCCCAAGAACAGGAAGTAGGCTACACATGTTTCTGAGCATCTGCAGGGGCCCTGTCTAAATAACAGGTGCTGTCAGTATGGTTCACATCACATCAAATAAATTAAAACTAAACAGTAAAGATTCATGGCGGTAGCCTCAGACACTGTTCCTGCTCACTGACATGCCCAGGCAGGTGTCTGAGCCAGACTGTGTTATGGCTGTATGAGACTGTGTGGGTGTGTGCGACTTCTGCTGCCCACACCATTCCACCCGTTTTCCCATCTACACATCAAACGTGTTTCTCTTGATTGTAAGTTACCCTCTCTTGCCTATTTCTTCCCTCGACACCCTTATTTCATCCCCCGTTGTATTAGGCTATATTAGCCAAACACAAAGAGGAAATTAGAAAAGTGCTAGTGGTGACCTTTGACCCTTTTGGCAGGGGGAGGTCTAGATAAGAGAGCATGGAGGACGTGACTCTGCTCCCTAAGACAATCTGACCCAGAAGACAAACATACACCTCTCTGTTAAGAGCTTTAAGTCAGATAACGGAAGTTAAGGTCATTCCTGCACAGACAGTGAGATAGAGAGGCAAAGAAAAACATAATGAAAACACATTTATTATGAACTGGAAATTGTAGATTTCATAATGCAAGTAAAAAGTGACAGCTTACATTTTGCTAATACATTTCCAATCTACAGTAAGTAATGTGTTTACTCATCTTATTTGAAAATAATACATAAAATAAGACATTCACTTGATCATAGATTAGATAAATAAGGCACTCAGCATGCTGGTGGCCTTGGGTTTGTTATACATTTTTACCAATTTTCCTTTCAAGACTCACTGACTATTCTGTAGCACAGTGCCTACGTGAAATTCCCAGTGACTATAATTTGTCTTTCCGCGCAGCCCCGGTGTTATGAATGAGGCAGAGGCTGTGTGTGTGTGTGTGTGCTTGCGTGTGGGGGAGGTGGTTGAAAAAATGAAAGATTGAGAGATTGAGAGATTAAAAGGTTCAGAGGGAAAGAGACAAACTGCTTCTGCACAGCCGTCTCAGCATGTTCCAATTACAGCAGCTTTGAAGCAGAGTCGAGCAAGATGGTGCTTTTGGCCCATTCTGAGAGGAGACGAGAGAAAGAGATTTAATAAAAGAGGGAAAATGGGGGTTGGTGTGCTGAGAGAGGCACATGGGCGAGGGGAAGGAGAAAGCATGGCAGAGAGATGTCGAAAGGTTAACTGATTCATACGACAGAAGGGAAGAGAGACGAAGGCAGAGCATGACAGAGAGAAAAGGGCCAATGAGGGCACAACCCAGCTAGAAAGTGAGAACATTGAAGCACGAGAGCGGAAATGAAAGAGAAGGCAGCACGCTACAGTGAGCCCTTGTTAGAGATGATCAATCAGCCACACTGAGTTGAGTTAACAAGCAGGGGCCCAGTCTGCAAGTTCAGTTCCTGCCCTAATAATCCACCCCAAACACACACACACACACACACACACACACACACACACACACACACACACACAGACAAAAGTTGTACATCGTGTGTGCCCCTCAATTACTCATATGGAAACTTGGAAATCAGCAACTTATTCCAACCTGTTGCACACTCCTCATCAAAACTGAAAAACACTCCCGTCCATGTTGATTTTTCATGCTTCAAAATCAAAGCGTGTCTGTTAGGTGTTTGTCGAAGCAATATCACTTTTTAGTTAGGCTCCATTGCAAAATAAAAGTCCTGCATTTAAAATTGTACATACAAGTTCAGAAGCATTACTATTAAACTGTATCAAACGTAGCAAAAGAAAAAAAAAACGGAATATCCGTTTCAAAGTGATAAATTATTATAAGGGATGCATTAACCCAGATCAGCATTTTTATGTTGTTGTAATGGAGCTAATTGTGATTACTTTCTACTTTTGGGTAGTTTGGTCTATAACAATGCATCATAATCTGAAAATCTAAACCAAGTAATATTTATAGCTGTCATATACATTTAGTGGAATAAAACATGTTTTTCATATTTCTTCAGTAACAGTAAAAAAGTAGCATGGATGTAATTAAGTAAAGTGCAAATTCTTCAAAATCACACTTAATTATACATATCTGCATGGCAAATATAAGGCCACAGCCTTTAGTCGGTTAGCTTAGCATAGAGGCTGGAAACAGGGAAACAGCCAGCCTGTTTTTAATCCATACAAACACCAAAGTGGAAGAACTAAATGTACGTTTTTATCTTGTTTGTTTAATCCACACAAATACCAAAGTGACAAATAACAAGTTGCGTTTATGTTTTGGATGTCACTGCCCCCGGCCAAGAAATAGTCCCGCACATAGCCCCTTGCCAGACATGTCGTTTTTATACATAATATTTCCTACTAATGTTACATCATGTGTGAATTGGTGAGCTTTAGAGGTGCTGGTAGGTGATAGAGCTTAGTTAGCTGTTTTGCAAGCTTTTTAGCTTTCTAAGCTTAGCTTGTTGGCTGTAGCCTTATATTGGTGTGACTGATCTTCTCATCTAACTCTTGCCAAGAACAAAAAGAGTATTTCCCTAAACTTGGTTAAATATACTTAATTTACACCACTGCCCTTTGCACTCCTGGGTTAAAGCACCTCATACAAGGTCAACTTGACCACCTCTCACCTCAGCCACAAAACTGCTCTCACTGTGTGAAAACCAGCTTTCTGCAACAGAGCTGGTATTGTACTGTTACAAGCTGTGAGCTTTTCACCTACTTCCACTTTGGAGGATATTCTGAAAACAGATGGAGATAGAGAATAAATCCACACACACACACACACTCACACACACACACACACACACACATGCAAAAGTCAAAAGTGAGGTTAGCATCCCAAACCTTATGGTTGAGTCCTCTTTTCCTGATTCTCCTGGTATCACTGCCTGTGGACAGGACCAACAGGGACAGCAGCAGCACCACAGAGCCCGACATGGTCTGTGTCCTGCACCCCAACTCCAAACTCTTTCTGCGTCTCCCTCCCTCCCTGTCTCAGTGGTATTCCTTCTTCCTCTCCTTATTCCAAAGTTTGTCCTTTTACGCGCTCGTGGTGCCTTTCCGGCTAAAGCAATAACTCTCCGGTGCTCATGTGCAGCCAGAGATTTCACAAGCCCTCTCTCCCTCCAACGGGACCTGCCTTTATATCCGCCGGAGAAAAAGTGCAGAGCAGAATGACAGAGCAGAGGGAAGGAAGGGGCAAGTAGAGAGGGGATGAATGGAGGCAGTGTGGGGATGAAATGAAGGAAGGGGAATAGTTTTGGGGAGCCGGTGAAGGGAGAAACAGCAGCTGTCTGTGCATCAGTCGCTGGAAGCCGCAACTGTCTGCTGGCACAGCGTGCGCACATGTCTCTGGGGGAGAGGAGGGGAGGGTGGGTGAAGGAGGGGAGGGGAGAGCATCAGATAGGGCAGTGCGTGTGAGACCTCCCACTTGGCCCCGAGTTGCATCTCGCTGCACATCTGGTGATCTTTATGTGAGTTTGACAGTTGTGTCAGTGTGTGGGGCATATTTTATATTCTGTGGTTTTGTTTCTCGTGTTTTGCTCGCGTGCAGTATTGTAGGAGGGGAAATTAATGGTTTCTAAATGTGAGGTTCGAAAAAACAAAAAAAAAACTTGTTGACTGATGGCCTAGAGTTGAAGCAGTAATGTTAACTATTAACTGTCCAGCATCATTTACATTCGTTTACATTCCTGATTTTTCTTAGGGAGAGGATATGCATGATTTATGACAGAGTGGGAGGGTATACTTGAACAGTGTGTATGTATGTGTCCATGTGTGTACACTCCTGTGTCTGTATAATATGTTTGGAGCAGACGAAGTGTGATTTCTGTGGCATTGAACCATAAAAAATGAAAGCATGTGGTGTGTTTCGGGGAAAGGGGCCTCTTTTTTCACAACTTCCCAAGTTGCACCCTCTCGAACTAGGACATTACCCCCCCCCCCCCCTTACCCCTGGACCTTTCTCCCCATCCCCTCCCCTCACTCCATTCTCAGTGTCTTGCACTGAAAGGGCGAAAGAATGCTAAGCCTGCACAAATCTCAGTCATTATTAGTTTTACAGGAGCAGCGCTCATGTCACTGGGAGGCCCACGGCTTCACTTACACAAAAGACAGAGTAAAGAGTTAGAGTGGGAGAATATGAGAGAACAGAACAGGGGGAGATATAGAGATAGTGGAAGAGACTATGTGAGACAGTCAGATAGATGAGCCTGTCCACTTGGTAGCATCACATTATGATCATTATGGTGCATGTGCATTTAAGATACTTTGGAAAAGTTTGCTATGTCTCCCTCAACCTTTAGTCACTGTTGTGCCGGTCAAGCTTCAATTCTTTGAAATAATGTAGTTTAGTCTAAAAACTGTCTACCACTTAAAATTTTCAGTAATTTTGACCGAGGTAGACAATAGCAGGCTCCTTCTTGCTAGCTGCCGACTGACGATTTTGCTAGCTGAAACGACTGTAGCAGATTTTATGAGCTTTAGCTGTTTAGCTATAAGCTAACGTTAGCTCAACCAGTTGGCTCAAAATGTCGTGTTCTGATTCGCTTCACCGCGAGAGAACAAATGTAGAAAATGAAGTCAAACTTGCATATTTGCGACAGAGGGAAAATGTGTGTTGGATTTTAGATGGGCCTGGTATGGTGGACTGGAATGAAATTCACTAGAATAAAAACAATATTGAGCTCTGTGTTGTATTATCTTGTCATGATTTCGTAAAATTGGACCGCACCCTGAGCTGTCTGCAGTTCGTCCACAATTAATGGGGAAAAACTGCAGCTGCACAGTTTGTAGACAGCGTGCTGATATTCCCAGACATTTTCTCACATACTTCATTCATATCCTGCCTTCTTCCTAAATCTGGAATGTATACATAAATATTAATAAACTAAACAATTGCATTCATGAACAGAAGAAGAGGTGAAACATTCACACATTCCAGCCTGTGGATAGAACAACTTCAAGCGCATGCATACACACACACACACACACACACACACACACACACACACACACACACACACACACACACACACACACACACACACACACACACACACACACACACAGCATTCGGTCTGGACACAGTATACGTTTGTACAGTTGTGAATGGATGCAAAATGTGAATTCTAAAATAATATATGACAGAAATGAGAGAGAAGGGAAGGGATAAAGACTGCCGAATGTTAGCGGGTTCAGAGACAGACTCTCCACTCGAAAGAGAGAAATTCCTTTCATCTGACAGGCAAAGGCACATTGTAGCTGTTTCTGCAGGGTGGAGTGCCTGTGAGTCTCAAGGGGCTTCACAGCACATGCTTCTACTCTCTGATGGTCAAGATAAATTCTAGTCTGATTCATGGCGTAACAGGTCTGGGATGGTTCTGGTCAGGGCAGCTCCTCAGCTGCACGTGAGGATTATAGGAGCATGGTAAGTATGATTTTATACAAGGCAAATGAGAATATGCATAGCATCATCTGTTTCATAATGAGGTCCAGCTTGTGCATCTGGATGGAATGTGTGCACTTTGTGGACTAACAGAGACTTTGGAAAATGTGTTGATAGTATGCAGTTACTGCCTGTGTACTCAAAACATTTACAAGGTGTAATATGTATGCATGTATTACAATCATAGGTGAATACATCCGTGATTGATTAACTGATACTTCCTTCTGTTACTCACCATATTTCTGGCTGAAATTAGGATTTTGTGAAGGAAAATAACTTACAGGGATATGAATCTTCACCTGTCATAAATGTTGACTATTGCCTGTTAATAAATATTTTGTCAGAAGAGAAGATTTTTGTTCAAGGGTGAAGTACGAGCAAACAAGACCAAGAGTCTGCATTCCTGCAGGCAGCATCGTCAGGTTGTACTTTGCTTTGAGCTAAATGCTAACATCAGCATGCTAACATGCTCACACTGATGATGCTAACAAGCTGATGTTTGCCAGTTAATGTTTACCGTGTTCACCATCTTAGTGTACCGTTAACATGCTAACATTTGCTAATTGTGCTGCAATCTACCCGAATCTTGGAAAAAAAACTACTTGCGTCATAGAAAAGTGCAATGGAACGGCCATTCAAGTAAGAATACTCGGGTAAGCATACTGTAGCCCGAGTTTGCCGACTTAAATGCACTTGACATCGCAGCAACATTGCAGCGCAAACATTGAATTACCTTTTCATAATTTTCGTCGTGTTTTATGTAGTGTTTGTGTTGTGAAACATGCTGTAACAACATTGTAGCTGCCATTTTTATTTCCAGTCAGTTGATTTGTGCTTCTTTGCGTGCATTCGGTACTAGCCTACCCCTCCCGTCTCTTTAAACAGGGTTTCAACAGATCCTTGAAATGTCTTAATTTAGATTGTCAGAAATATTTTGCCAACAGGATTCTCTAGCTGTGAATTTTAATTTACTACTAGGAACTTTAATTTGTGTGTTGATTTTGGCGGTCCCTGTGGACAAAAGTGGTAGTGTATCCGAGCACCAGATTCCCTTTGGAAAAACTCAAATTTCCTCCGCATTGTGCTGACTCTGGTTTCACCCGTGAGCATAGTAGCTCCCATTGACATAGGTCCTCTGTAGATTTGTCTTGGAAATGGTATTGTTATGGCATTGCAACAATGCAAGCTAACAAGGTGAAAATGGCATTCATTATTTTATTGCACTTTAACGTCTATTAGCACGCTACTCTGGTGGGCCGTTCTTGTGTCATTGTGCTGAAGCCTGAGGCAGAAGCCTGTCAAAGCCATTCATTCCAAATCGGGGCTGTCAGTTGGTGTCAGAGGCCTGCCTGAGGGGTCAGGGGTCAGCTGTGATTGGTTGTTATGAAATAGACTGCTGGATTGTGAAAGGGGTGAAATTTGCACGTGCAGTCCGTAACACATATGCAGCATGACACATTTAAAATACTTACTATACACAGAATACTATCCTAGATTATGCCTGCATAATTGACTTCATCGTACTACATCTATATTTATTCAAATGTGATTTCATCCTGCACTGTTGGGCCAAGTCTTTACAGCACTTTGACTCAAAACTAATGTCCTCCCTTTGATGAGCTGTATATCAACATCAATAAAAATCTACTTTGCTCTGTTTTATTGTCTCACTTTTAAAAGGTTCAATGGGCATCAGCTGCGTTTGGTTTTAATATGTGTCTGATAGAATATAAACCTCGATCAGCTGTAGAGGGCAGATAAATCTCTGACTTAATGGCTGTTTTAGTCTGTGATGGGATGTGTGTTTGTATTATTTATTCAGTTTGAGTTTTAGCGATGTGCTAAAACTTAAAACACAGTACATACAGTACGGATGCACTCAAAGAACAAGATTGGGTTGTGGATTTATTTGACTATAAAGAGACAGGGAGAGTATCACTGGCGCCATCCGCTCCACAATATTATCAACCAGATACTTAAACACGGAAATGGAAACATTTCTACGCTGGTTATGTAATCTGCTACTGTACACATGTTTGTGATGTCAGCTTCTGTGCTTTTATGTGATGCCATTATTCAACACATTGACATTGGTGAGTTGAAGTGGGACAGCTGTTTAAAGATGCGGGCTGGCATGGCTGATTGAAAAATAAGGGACGGTGAGGAAGATCAAGGGGGAAAAGGAAGAAAACATGAAGCTGGAGGACATATGAAATGCAGATGGGTCGATAAAAAGGGGGTGTGTGAGGAGGAATGGTTGACAACAGACAAACCATGTAGACCAAACATCTGCCTGAGTTCTGTAGCATCTCTCTGCCTTTCTTTCTGAATTATTTTTAAGCTTGTATCATACAAATATATGAAGAACCAATGCCTAAAACACCCAAATCTTGCAAACTAAAATAATTAGTTGAACTTTGACAGGGAGCCATTTAAAATTCCCCAAAAAGAAAACATCAAACAGCAACTGGCCATATACACATGCAACTGTGCATGTGTGATACAGTAACCTGTATCAACATGTATTTCAGCCTTCAGTGGAGGTGGTGTGTGGGTCTGGTCGCCCCTGTAGCTACACTAACCATTTCTCATTACCAGCATGTCTCTTTTCTTGAGGAGGTTAAAGCCATGCCCGATCTCAACTGCTTCCCCTTCATCACTTTTTTATTCCTGTATCGTTATCCTTCATCCTCTAATGGTCCTAACCAGCAGAAAGTCTGACGGTACTCCGCTGGCGGCGAGGGTTTCCTAGTATACAGTAATTGCTTCTTTTCTGTCAGTCTCTTCTTTCTTCACATTAGGCTCTTTTTATTTCCCCTCGCCTTTTTTTCAGCTGTAGCTTGCCTCCTGTTTCTGTCCCCTCTTGTGCTCCTCCTCGGTTTTAAGTTTCTCTCTTCATGCTTGGCTCTCCCAACTTTCTCCCAGCTGGTTTCTCCTCTTTCACGTGCAGTTATCTTCCCTTCTCTCCCCTCCTGTGTCCCCCATTTAGGTTTCTCTCATTTCCTCTCCCTCCTACTTCTTCTCTCACCTCTACTCTTTCTCGTACCGCTACCGAGAGCTTTGAACTCAGGTAGTCGTGCTGCATTCCTCAACATGACCCCCGGGAGCAGGGTCGGCAAAAAAGAAAAAAAAAAGAAAGAAAAAAACGATTTCAGCTGTTTCTATAGCGACTTTGAGCCCATGGGCTCCACTGCAGGGTCAAAGTGACCGGGAGGGGCTGAGTAGACTTCAAAGCTCTTCCTGTGTTGTCTGCTTTATTGGAGTTGATGTTGAAAGGGTCAAATATAGACAGTCCAATACTACTGCTCCTCTCCCTTTCTCTCTTTCTCTTTCTTCACACACACACACACACACACACACACACACACACACACACACACACACGCACACACACACACACACACACACACACACACACACACACACACACACACAGTGAGTTGTGGACCAGGTTAAAACTGAAATTGTCCCACTTAGTTGCTAGAAGTAAAAGCACATGGTCAAAAGTCAAAAATCAAAGTGGCAGAGGCCGAGACATCCTGCCTTTTAGTCTCTAGTGGGTCACACTCCAAAAATGCTGAATCATGTCACATGATGCAACTCAACTGCAGCCGATGTTATCCTAATGACATCTCAGTGACATCAACAGGGTTGTTTTGACATCACTATTCAAGGACATTTATCAGCTCAACAGATCAAAATATCTTAATATATCAAAGAAAAGTGTATTCACTGTTTTGTTTATTGCTCAGTCAGACATGTTTTCCCTTTTAAGTGCCGTATAGACAGTGTGTAAATTTGGGTATTGGAAAATTAAAAGACCAAATTTCCTCACGTTTCAAGTAACAGAAGCTCTTAGGTTCACTGGATTGGAAATCCTCCTCATTTTGAGTCTTCTTTTCCTTGATAATAGGTGGCCTCTGCTCTCTCTTGGCAGTCAACCATGGCATACAGTGTGTGTGCATGTCTGTGTGTTTGAGTGTGTGTTTGGTTTTCATGTAGAGTTTCCATGAAACATGGATTATGTCTTTGTTCCTGTCTGGCAGATCAAAGGCTTGTGGTATTTTGTGACCAACTCTCTTGTTGTGGCAAGTTTTCTTTTCTGCAGTCTCTTTCCTGTCGAGTGTGTATGACAATGCGTGTGTGTGTGTGTGTGTGTGTGTGTGTGTGTGTAGCTTCTGTCTGTTAGTAGAGGGGGGATTCCAGTGTGGGCTACTGTTTGTAAACCTTGGTTTTCGGGTTTGTTATTGCAGATTTATGCAGAGTGACATGTTTATTTATGCTTGCATTATACCAGGTTGAAGATGTTTATCGGGTACCTCTAGTTGGTTCGGGGTTATGAAAGCTAGTTTTCTTGTTGGTTGCACCCAAACATTCTGCAGCAGAGGAAGTACATGAAGAAAATCTTTTCTCTCGGGTTTCAGTTGGAAAGAAACTCACAGAACCATTTAGACCTTATTGTGTTGTTCCAGTGATGCAATTTAACACTTCTAATTGTGTTAATGGGAGCATGCTTCATATATTGTTACTGACAGCAGCAAAATACTCTACATTCAGTTGAAGCACTGAAACGAAAACCGATACAATCTACTATGATTACGTTGTTTGGTCTACATCTGTAAATTCCACAATCCTCCCTGTGGTATAATATCTGGACAAATCTGCACTTTTCAGCTCAGTTCTATTGTTGAGAAGGTTGCAAATGCAATATCAGCAGCTTCTCACTGGAGGGAGCCACAGTCACATTTTCCCTCTGCAACCCAGCATCTATGTGACACTACTGCAATAATAGACAAACACATTCAATAACAAAGTCAGACTTTAAGACAGTATCTGTAACACAGGCTTTTTGAATCAACTTCTGAACTTGTGATTTTGATCGAAATCAATTAAAAAAATCAGGAGACTCTATTGTCACATTCCTGACATAAACAGTTTCTGTTTGTTATGTTACTGCAGTTTAGTCCATTCCAGAGAGTGAGTTCATTACATTACATTACAGTCATGTAGCAGACGCTTCCATCCAAAGTGACTTACAATTCAGTATCTATCTATACACCGTAGGCACAGCTACGGGAGCAATTTGGGGTTAAGTGTCTTGCTCAAGGACACATTGACATGTGACTAGTGGAGTCGGGGATCAAACCGCCGATCCTCTGATTGAAGCACGGCCCTGCTCTCCACTTAGCCACGGTCAACCCCGAGTTCAAGGTTCAATATAAACACTTTAAGGACTGTACAAAAATGACCACGGTAGGGAGGAAGGCTGAAGCTAATTTAAAAAAAGCAAAACCCGGCATTAATACTATTTTCCCCTTGACTTAGAGAAAAACTGCAAAACTCTCTCACTAATATCTTAAAATGCTAGAATGGGTAAAACTATTTTAACAATAAATAACAAAAAAAGGAAAAGCATACGAGCACTTAATTTCCACATTGTGTACAACCATTACACACATTAAGATTTAGATGATAAATTGTCAAATTTATAGCAAACATCTAACAATTTTGGTACAGTCCCTTGCGTTTGTAGAAACACTTGAGGTGTGACTTCACTTGATTTAGCCTCTGATTGTGATCGTGGAGCTCCAGATCTCTTTAAAAACTCATCGTACTTCAGCAACTGAAACAATTTTTCCGTCAGTCATGTCATGTCCTGTTCTTTTGCTTTAGCTCTGCTGCTTCGTCCCATCTTGTCAGTATGCATATCGATGTTTTTGGTGGTCGACCCTTGACCCCTGCGGTTCATCTGATGGAGGAGGAGCAGGAACAGAGCAGAGACGATGAGAGCCACTCCTGCCATTAAGAAACCCGTTCCGTAATCACTCATCTTGTCTATGAAGAATCCTAAAGTGAAGAATGCGTGTAAGTGATTTACAGCTTTGACACAGTCATATTTCTAATCATCGTATTTAAGTCTTAACATTCTTTGCTGACTGGAATGCACCCATGCGGGCCAAAGCACAGCAACATTAACAATTATGATTAACATTTTGGCTTCTTTTAATGACAGATATTTCTAAATGAGGCAGAAGACTGAGGCAGAGATGAGGCAGAGAAGATTGCGCGAATATTCATTTTATCCGTAGGCAGTAATGCCAGCGCCTTCCTCCCATGAAGGGAACATAATTAGAACGCTTTGATGAATCCTCAACATCCATCAACTCTCTGGTCTTCAAAGTACTCAAAGTACTGAACAGTACAGTACATAAGTAAGAAATAGCCTGTGTCAGAGGGACCGTGTTAAGTTATAAATAGGACACCACCTTCATTTTAATTAGCTTTTTACTTTATTTGAGGTCAGCTTCAGCTTTTAGCATTAACTTAAATTTAACATTTACATGTGGTGGTGTTGCTTTAATCCAAATTACAGTAGAAGGCTTCAGGAACTTGTGAAGTGGAAGGGAAATGGAGAAAGCACTGAGCAGGGTAATGAAAAGCATTTCCCCCATACATCGACGGATTTAATTGATAATAAAGAATACTGAGCAAAAAGGAAAGTCCAAGTTTTCCTATAATCCTGCAGAGGAAAATAGCTGTTGCTGTTTAATAATTCACATCACATGTATTCCCTGTTTTTGCTACACTAACCACCTTCTTGAAAATCCACTGAACAACATCAAATGAATCCAAACTACAATAATGTGTGACTGTGTTTTTTTCATATTAAAGAGGTTTCCGCAACTGATTCTCTACTGACTGTGCTGTATTTACTGCTATTGTTTAAAGTTGTGGGGTCATAACCTCAGTAATCGGGTTTTGTAGGACGGTGATGTGGGCGGGGCTACAGTATATGTTGGCTTGCAGAGAGAGGACTAGAAAAAAAAAAGCCAGGGGGGGCATTTCAATGTATTGCTGCCTAAGATTATTTTTTTATCTCTCACAATAAAATTGATTAATGAAGATAAGTGCAAACATATTGCCAAAGAGGCTGACACGTTTGAGAAGCTTTCCAGCCGCTGCTAAAACTATCTGTTTATTTTAACATGTATTCAAATGTATTTTGGAACAATGGTGGGATACAAAAAAATGATGGACACCTAAGTGTACAGATAAGGGGAAGAGTCGCCATCATTGATTCATTTTTCTTACAAAATGTATCTAATCATAAAAGAAGAAACATACACACGTACATAAAAACTAAGCAGACAATAAATAAGAGAGAGTTAAACACTGATTTATCCAAAACATCCTGTCAGGAATATGCCCATAATATTGAATTTGTCTGCTGGATGTTTTATGTATTGTCCCATAACTTAAAGCTGCAGTAGTTCTTTATTTTGTATTACTATAATGTAAACAAATAGAGTTATCACTTGGCTCTGCAGATCCCCCTCAGCTCTCATGAGTGTTTTCACATCTTTCAGCTCATTGTTTTGGTTTTATGACCCACAACTTTTCTGTTTATGTTTCTCATCAGTGTTGTTTTCTGCCACATCAGCCAACTGTTTCAGTGAGAAAGCTTTGATAAAGCTACTGTACACTATACCTGCTCAGCACCAAAACGCAGACACTAAAAGTTTGCAACTAGCTGATGTACACAGTGGAGCATTTTGCAGCGAAAGAACCATATATTTCCCTCAGGGGTTGGTGAAAACCAAAAAAGAAATAAAACCACACTGAATATTGGACTTGCGTTTATTTGGTGGCCGGAGACACAACTCAAAATGAATGCAATGTTGCTTTGTGTCTAACTGTTTGTGCTAACTGTTTGTTAGCAAGTTCACCATATCAACTTAAAAATATATGAGTGTTTTGTTTACAGCTTGTTTCCCAAAGTGGCCAATGCATCAGTTATCGCTTTGGTCACAGGTTGCAGTTTTCTCTACACCTTTGTTCTGCCATTTCTCTTTTACAGTTGTATCGTGTTCTGTAGGAGACAGCGTATGAATCTGGACAACTGTCACAAGCAACTCAATGTAAAGTCAGTGGGGAAGAAACTCTATTCGAGGGACAAAAAAAAAATCTTTGACAAGCAATCGGCCATGAAATTAACACAACCATAGAGTATCATGACATTACAATTTTTGCACAGTTGCTCTCTGAATAAAAGCCCAGGTCCTTTGGGAGTGGATGACAAAATTCCTGATTAATTGAAGGGTGGTGCTGCATGCCATGAAGGTCTAAAAATCTCATTTTGGTAGAATAGGCTTACTGGGCTGTGGTTACAATGCAGAACGGTGTATAAGCACATCCATTGTGTCAGATTTAATGCGTTGGAAGAATAGGCTCGGGAAAATGACCGACACCGTGACCTTGTATTAGTGATTTGAGCTTTTTCCTACGCTAACAGAAATGTTAAGCTACAGTCAATGAAGTTACAATTCTTCTCTATTCTACCCTTTGCAGCTTCTTGTTTATTTCTAGCGGACAGCAAGTTAGCGTGATGGAACAGATCACAGGGAATTTTACAGCAACAACTCAAAGCTGAAATCCATTTCTTTGATATGCACAGTAGGCACTCCATGTACTTGCAATTAACTATCAAAGCATCCTTCTCACTCACCAGCAATGGGCGGTCCAAGCAGGCCTCCGCTACCACGTATGAGCATGAAGAAACCTAGCGCACTTCCGAGCCTGTTGACGCCCACAACCTCAGCCAGCACGGTGATGTGGATGGCTACCATGGCACCGTACACCAGGCCAAAAGCTGCGCTGAAAACAGCTAGCTCTGAGAACGAGGAGGCCAGCGGGCAGAGGAGTAACACGGTTCCCAGCAGAATCACTGTAGCTGTCAGCTGCTGCACCTGGTAGAGACACAGGAGACAGACATGTGCATCAGCTGTTGCACTTACAGTGGCCTCCACATCCACATGCACTTTTCATGTAGGCAGACCATTGCTTATTTACAGGAATAGATCAATATTTTGGGAAATATGCTTATTCTCTTTCTTGCTGAGAGTTAGATGAGAAGAGTTATACCACTGTCATGTCGTTACGCTAACTATGATGCTACAACCAGCAACTGGTTCGCTTAGCTTAGCATAAGGACTTGAGGCTCCAACGGTAAAAAATCTTGCCCCCGAATATGTGCTGCACAATTTCTTGTCTTTAGGAAGTTACTAAAAGTTGAATTGTCATTATTATACTTTTGTACAGATTAAACAAACAATATTTAACATGTTAGTAAATGAGCTGGAGGGTGGATTTTTAAAAATATATTTTACCTTTGTTCAGAGCCAGGCTAGCCCTTTCATACTGCTTCCAGTCTTTATGCTAAGCTAAGCTAATTGGCATGAGGGTAGATTCATATGCATGTGAAGCTGGTGAAACATGTCTCAGTCTCTCAGACCATCAGTCCCCCCAAGGCTGCGTTCTTTCCCCTCTCCTCTTCTCCCTGTACACCAACAGCTGCACCTCCAGTCACCAGTCCGTCAAGCTCCTGAAGTTCGCGGATGACACCACCCTCATTGGACTCATCTCTGGTGGCAATGAGTCCGCCTACAGGTGGGAGATCGAACCATCTGGTAACCTGGTGCATTCTGAACAACCTAGAGCTCAACGCTCTAAAGACAGTGGAGATGTTTGTGGATTTCCACAAGAACGCAGCACTACCTGCCCCTATCACCCTGTGTGACTCCCCCGTCAACGATGTGGAGTCCTTCCACGTCCTGGACTCCACCATAACCCAGGACCTCAAGTGGGACCCTAACATCAGCTCCATCACCAAGAAGGCTCAGCAGAGGATGTACTTCCTGAGGCAGCTGATGAAGATCAACCTGCCAAAGACAATGATGGTGCACTTGTACACTGCCATCATTGAGTCCATCCTCTGCTCCTCCATCATCGTCTCAGCGTATCATTCGTTCTGCTGAAAGAGTGATTGGCTGCAATCTGCCGTTCCTCCAAGACTTGTTCGCTTCCAGGACCCTGAAGCGGGCAAGAAAGATTGTAGCCGACCCCTCTTACCTGGACACAAACAGTTTGAGTCCTTTCCCTCTGGCAGGAGGCTGCGGTCCATCAGGACCAAGACCTCACAAGAACAGTTTCTTCCCATCTGCAGTTGGGTTCATCAACAAAGCCCGGGACCTCCACTGACTCTGACTCTTACACCCCCAGGACAATTTCCTACCGTTACACACCCTTGCACATCCTTTCGATATTAAAATACACTTGCCACTTTTATATTATACTTGTTTTAACGTACTGTTATCTGTTTGTTTGTTAACTCTATTTTATTGTTAATTTTAATAATTTTCTATTATTAAATTATGTCTTGATTATTGCACTGTGTTTATTGTTTATTGTTATGCACCAGTCACCAAGTCAAATTCCTAGTATGTGTAACTTGGCAATAAACGGTTCTGATTCTGATATTCACTGTATGGACAGGATTGTAGTATCTTTTCAGATATGTGATTTTCAAAATGTTGTCGCTTTGGTTAACTAACTGAATGTACCATATCCACCAGTCTGAGGTTTGCCACCCAGCCAAAAAACACCCTTCCAAACAGGTCCAACGCTGCAGAGATGGACATGAGTGCAGCCGCCTGGTACTCCTCAATCCCCTTACTACGAGCATATGGAATCAGGAACAGAGCTGGGGCAAAGAAACCCAGTGCAGCAAACACCCCAAACATGGAGTAGACCATGAATCGAGCATTGGTGATGAGGGTATAATCTACGTATTTAAGGATTTTGGTCCTTAGTTCATCCTTCTTGGTCCTGTTGTCTGAGACTTTCTTGGTTGAATTAAAACCCTGATCAGACCCCTCAGATACGCTCAGCTCTGCATCTTGGCAGCTTGGTTTGCCTTGCTCCGAGTTGTCTATTGGTAGCAATTCCAGGGACAAGCCTTCCTCCTCTGCTTTGACCTCACAAGTCACGTCTCTGGTGACTTTTAGTGGCCTCAACAGCATCCCGCACACACAGAGGTTAAGTTGCAAACCCCCCAGGATTAGCAAAGCACCCCTCCAGGAGTAGCTGTCAATCAACAGCTGAAATAGAGGTATGAGGACAAAGGTAAGGATGCACTCTCCAGCGCTGGCCACGGCGTTTGCCATCGGACGCCTCGTCTCAAAGTACAAGCCCAGCATGGTCAGTGTGGGGGTCCATGTCATTGCATAGCCAAAACCTGCAGCAAAGGATACCAGTGAATATCATGTTTTGTGTGTATGGTTTTGAGTTTTTATTGTACGTGTGTGTTTGCTTCAAACCACTCACCATTTAGGAACCCCACTGTTAGGTAGAGTTCAATCAGGTTACGAGCAAAAGCCCCAAACACGACTCCTACGCTGCATATCAGTCCTCCCATTATCACTACAGAGCGATGGCTGTAGCGAGCACTCAGAGCAGATGCTACAGGAGCTGCAGAGGGACACGCAGGACATATATATATATATATATATATATATATATATATATATATATATATATATATATATACATATAATAGTATTAAGGACATTTACAGTTATTTTATTTGGGGCAACACAATTGCAGTACACTGAATGTGTATGTACTTCACAGCAGGTAAGAAGTCCTATTTATTTTCAAGTTGCATAAAAGAAGATGTTCTCTTATCTAATTCAGTTTGATTCATATTCTCAGTGAAAATAGACATTGAATTAAACAACAGATAATAATTTAGAGTTGTAACACTATTGTCTCTTGCTGCTTGAGTGAGCCTACATTTGCAGCATATACTAATTTAATTTACCCACACACTCATTTTGTTCAGAGACATCTAAAAGATTTGACATCAAGGTCAAAAAGAGTGGAGGGATTTTAAAAGACATGAATATGAAGTCTTGATAATATTGTTGAAATTGAGGGGTATAAAACATGTATTGATGCCCTATAGTGTAAAGTATTTTTTTTTCAATACAATTTATAATATTTTATAAATAGGCATATGTACTTATATTCTGGTAATTACCCACAAAGTGAATGGTAGCCACGGCAATGGAGGTAATCCAAGCTATTCCTGTTGCTGTGGTTTCAAAGTATTGGTGTATCTCGACGTAGAATACACCAAATGCTTTAATGACCCCAAAGGTCAGGCCAAATACCAGGAAGCAGGAGAGCAGAATGAACCAGGCGTAGCCACCATCGGGGGCTGCTGCTGGTGCCACAGCTACCCTCCCATTCGCTGGGGAGTGCATGTTCATCTGTGCTGGTTGCTGCCACATTCATATATCTAGCAAAAAATACATTGGTGTCATCTTTCATATTTTGTACACAGGGGTGGAAGTAACAAATGACATTACTGTCATTACTGTAACAAAGTTGTTTTCATAAAAAACTAATTTTACCTTGTAAGTATTTTTTTCATTTCAAGTATTGTATGTTGTTACATTTCAAGTCGCATCGGTTACAGAGTCAAAATAAAAAGTTGCATGAAAAAGTGCTGATGAACAACAAAGGAATAAAAGAAAGGATCCAAAGCCACAAACGCACCAGAAGCTGCAGCAGAGAAGAAGCTGCAAGAGGGCATGAGCTCCACAGAGCTCCATGTGAGGGCCCGACCAGATGCTGAATGCTAAAACGCTCATTGTGGATCCTCCAGCAGCATCTTCTTCATTCATTGACAAACTTTTACCATCAGGGAGGTGTGTGACACTTTTATGCTGTTTTTGACAACTGTGACAGACAGGCATTCAGCTCCAGCTTTTAAAAAAATATATGTATTTTTTTAATTCAATGCTTTGAGCATGAACAAGCAGAGAAGTTGAACCTCAAGCAGATTCTGAAGGACACTGCACTGCTCTAGACTCGCAGAATGCCGTTGAGACAGGTGAGTACAACAATATACGATGAACAACCCTGTTTGTGTGTATGTGTGTGTGCTACATTGTTTGCAAAAGCTGTGTAGGTTCCCTCTTTTGTGTTTGTGGGCTGTTGCTGTTGCAGACATTGTCTTTACATCTCTGAATTGGTTGCCTTTGTGATGTTTTATTCTGCTGTTAAAGTGTCTCTATTCCGGTTGATTCTTGTACTGACCAACTGAGTACATTTGTACACGTAATCTTACTTTTACTTGGGTAAATGCTATTTCATCCGTGTTTGTACAGCAATCACCACATTTTGCAAACGAATATACACGCGGATATACGGATATAACGCTTTACTGTTATAGATAACAGTAAAGCACAATAGATCATTGAACAGCCTGACAGACATTTACACAATAGTGTTCTATCAAGAGAAGGAAATAAAAAGTAAAAATGTGACATTGTAAACTGTTTGCCATTTCTAAGGATAACAGTCAGTCCTAGCAGACATACCATGCATGATAGGATTTAGCATTTTTTTTTTTTTTACATAACACACATAACAATAATGGAGCCTCGTAGTCTGCATAAGAACCAGTTTACAGAGGATTTTCAAGCATTTTAATTATAGAGATTACGCGCCTCATGTGTGCATGGATAGAAAGGTCTGGACTCAAATCTGGAACATGACCCCAAAAGCTCACAATACAAGCCAAGGTGAATCAAAACAAAAGATGCAATACATTCACACTTTTCACATGTGTTATTATATGTAAAGTAACATTCCTACCATCCCTCATGGTCAAAGTGAAGCCATCATGCTGCAAGCCAACTCTCCAGGCTTAGTGCTTTATATAACCTGACAGGTGCAAGGGTCAACAATGGACAATACGTGTGTCAGCGTAACCAAGAAAAAGGATTAAAACAAAGGCAAGTTGAGTGAAGCATTGATGGTGCCTTGTTATGAAAAATCCAAGGCTGAAGTTATACGTAACATATGTGCACTTGAGCGGCTAACCTGGAAAGACGTTTGTAACCCATTATCTCCGTTCCTCAGTGTGTTGAGACGCTGAAAAAACAACACGTGCAGGGC
>NW_027466723.1:0-22394 GCF_050575085.1 Anarhichas minor
ATCACTACCAGATTCCTGATGTGCGAGCAACGTGGACCAGTTTCAAACTGTTGACAGATGAAGCAGCTGTATAACCCCCCCCCCCCCCCCCCCCCCCCCACACACACACACACACACACACACACACACACACACACACACACTCTCTCCTTCAAGCCTTTCTCTCCTAATTAGTCACATCCCCTAAAAAGGGCATGACATTAATAAACTTTACATTAAAACTCGCGTGTTTAAACTGAGCGGTGGGGATTTCAAAGAAAGCAATATATTTTTTAACCATGCGGGGCTGTGACATTCAATAGCTGGAGACGGCGCTACAGAGGGCGCGCAGCGATGCTACAGGGCGAGGACATCGCTGCGCCAAAGACAGAGCCCCTGAGCACGTGATGTAGGAATTATTGATTTATATGGCATATCTTTATCCTTACAGTATGCATGAAAGTGAAGGGAACATCAAGAGCATCGCTCGATCACCTTGAACAATGGAACCGAGTCTTTGTTCCGGGGCTTAAACAAAGCGCCAACACACACCCTTTTGGTCCACAAACCCGGACAAAAAAACCAAAAAAAGCTTTTTACTTTGGACCCCTAAAAATCTAAGGATTGTTTCGGTACGGATCAAAGTATGTGTGTGTGTGTGTGTGTGTGTGTGTGTGTGTGTGTGTGTGTGTGTGTGTGTTCCAGGGGCTTTTGTATTTAAGTGTGCGCAGCGCTGAGTGCTTTCCTCAGCCTGTGCAAAAAGCCCTCAGATACCGAATTGCCACCCCAAAAGCGCGCGGGCACTTCTCCTCTCCTCCTTTTATCACCGCACCCCTCCTTTGCTCCGGCTCTCTGCGCGCTATATCTGTGACAGGAGCGCCTTTCAAACGCATGCTCATTGCATTTCAAACGCCGGTGACTCCCACTCCCTCGTTTCCAAGACTCCCACTCAGGCGTGCGCGCACGCAGCTGTCAGCTGCCCAAATATTGCATGTCCCCTGGCCTTCTCTCCCACCCCTTCCTGAACCAACTCCTCCACAGCCACGAGTTGTTGAGAGAATGATATTTTATGCATGCCACAGCAGCCCACACACAGATACAGCTTATGAAAGACATGCCGAGCCGACTCTCCTGCCAACATTTGTGTGCGCGCGCACGTGTGTGTGTGTGTGCGCGCGCGCTTCTTCCCTCCGCGTTCGCCTATATTTGTGTGCAGTTCTTTTTTCTTTACACGCTAAAATGTACTTAAACGGTGTTCTTGTATTCTAATGCAGGAGCACGTACATAGGTTGCTCTGCGGATCAATATGCATTATGTAAATACTTCTCTCTGTAAAACTTAAGGGTTGCAAAAAGGCCACAAGAGTCGAGGTTTTGGCATGCGGGCCTCCCACTCCCGAGGGAATTAATCACGGCAACAGATTCGGATGGAGCCTACATACCTAAGCATTTGTCAGAGCAGGAGAGGACACAGTACAATGCATTTGCATCTGTTTGAAGTGGTATTATTAATTCATGCCAATGAGACTTTGCGTAAGGGAGACTGGGTAAAAATTTTGAAAGGGAGGACAAAAAATAAAAAAAAAAGTCCCAGTAAGCAAAGGGACTGTTTGATCTTACCATATGTCTCCTTCTTCTTGTTCTCTGCTTGTGGAAACGGTATCTTATTCCGAGCATCTTTGCGTTTTTAGGGCGTCCCGTATTGACCGAGGGGGGGGAGGGCGCCTGGGCTGGCGCGAGCGTGGCCCCTATCTTATTTAATCAGCGTGTAGAGCCTAAATGACGAGCTATTATCACCCATCCGCTGCTGCCCAGCTTCGCAAACAGCCCGGGCGAAAGGTCAAACACTGATAATGAGTCCACAGAAAGAGCTATTCCTAATTAGACATGATGGGAAATCAGGGTGGACGCGCACGAGCCCGAGATGCTGCACGTCCATCTGGCAAAGTATTCCAGCCGCACACTTACTCTTCAGTCTTGTTTTGGGTTTTTTCCTCAACAGGTGCTCACGCGTGTGAGCGTGCATGCATCGTGCAAGGGAGTGCGTCCACATTCGTGTTCCCAGCATCCCACGGGGTGCGCTCGTACCTGCATGCGTGCACAAGTTGCATGCGATATCCCACATGTGTGTGTTGTACCGGTGGCAGTGGCCTGTGTGTGTGTGTACGCTGGCACAGCTATTGCACCTCAGAGAAGGTGGTGGTGTTGGGGGACTATATCCTGGTGGCCCATTATCAGCAGTAACACAAACACGGGCTGGCGGGATCCCAGCTGTTATAAGGGGGGGGGGGGGGTCTTTGTTCACGAATGCCAGTGTGACTCCATGCATTTGAAATCAAGGGACGGGAAGCACAGAGGGGGTTTTTGCCAAGTTGGGAGGGTTTTGCCTTCAAGGAGAAGGGTAATTACACGAGAGCACATAGCAGATGAAACATATTAATGGTATTACTGGTCAGAGGGGTGCTGTCCTTGGGGCGTCCCGGAGACGCACATCAAGCGCGCTCTGTTAACGCCTTCGATTTAAATCTATTTTACAACAAATACTGTAATTCCACAGCCAATCCCCCTCACCCCCCATGATCTCATAAAGCAGTCATCGCATACTGAGTAAAGAAACCATATTTTAACCACAGTGCCCGAGCACAGGCTCCATTGACAAGCAAGCGTTTACCTTTGCTTAAGTGTCCTTGAAGCGTTTTACCCCAATCCCCCACTGGCTCTAGGGGCGCTGTTGTGGCCCTAACCCTGTGCTCGCTCGTGTGTTGGGAGGCAATATGAATTCACCCATCAGGAGCGAGGCACTGCTCTGATGGCTCTGTCCATGGTGCTGAAATCCAACAGTGAGACACTTAGACACACTGCTGCCTCCCAGTCCTATATAATACATACTAATTGCTCCTGGGTTTCAGTATGCAGAGCATTCCCACTCGAAAAGTGCCGAAATTAAGCACACTCAAAGATAACAGCGCGCATACGAAATTTCACTTGTGTTCGAGTGTGCTGTTGACGGACACCGTTATCCCACAATGCATTGCACAAATGGCATGGAGGAGCAGTTCTGCAGCTGGAAAAAATTAGAAACAATTTGTGGATTGTTGTACGGCTTCAAGAGGATCCCAGGCAGCACATTTATTTTTAAAAGGGGCACTTAACAGATTTTACACATCATGCCATGAGGAGTAATGCCGAAAACAGTCGAATAATGCCTTCTGTGGCCCTGGAGGAAGATTTCCACCTTTTTGGATAAATAACCCTCGTGATGTCATCAGGGGTTATCTCAGCTTGGGCCTGAGATTTTAGAGTTTTAACAGTTTGGAGTTGTGAGCATTTGGGAGACAGGGAGGGGCTAGTGAAATACGCTATTGAGTTGTATTATATCTCAGCCTTTGCTGCTTCATTTTTCACATAAACATTTTTCTCCCTCTGTCTCTCACAAGTAGCCCGACTTTATCGAGGTGCCATTTTAAATCACCGGCTGCCCTTTTTGAAGCGAGCAGCCACTTGTTAAAAAGGATTTAGTCATTTGGGAAAACATTTAACTTTCAGTTTGATTGATGGCTGTCAGTCTTGTGCGATTTCCTCTTAGTTCAAACCACTAAACTAATTAAAAAACAGTACCCAACACTTGCTTTATACTCTTAGTATTTAATATGGGATCAGGACAAAGCAATAAAGTACATGTTGCTCCACCATTGGACCAGTGGTTCCCTGCTTTGACTTGACACGCCATACTTCTTCCATTGTGAGCATTACTGCAGAAGATGGAGGACGTTAAGAATCTTATCTTTCGAGTGTATAGCCCAGTCCCACACTATCTAAATGCTTTACACATTTGATGTCAAGCAAAGTCCTTTGGGGAGCACATTTATGAAACAGCAAATGTAGACCAGAGTTTAGAATACCAATAGATGATAAAAAGATCAATAAATGAGATATAGATAAGAAGCCCTATACTCTATAATAACATATATAGACTTCAGAGCTTTGTTGGAAAAATGTCCTAAAACGCCTAAGATTTAAAGCTGTGAATAGAGAAACACATTTATATAGTTACGGGTAACGTTATCTTCACCTTACCTCCTCAAAAAAAGTGTCATAGCTGTGAGGTTAAGGTCAACACATTCTCACGCATAGACTGTACTTAAGACGTAGTCACAGTCAAGTCACCTACAGTTTTGAAGACTCGAGTTCGACATTTTGGCCATCTTGGCTTTTTGCGAGCACAAGTGACACAAGAGGGTTAAGTTAACAAGTACAACCAAACACTCAATAAGACATTTGTAGGCGATCAAAAAGGTTACCCCTTAACGTTCATGCGCTGAAAACACTCTCTGAAAGGGTTAAAGTTGTAAGACGAAAACATTGACCAAACAACACAGGAAGGAAGCCACGCCCTAAAGTATTGTCTTTTTCACTCTAAATGGGACCATAGTTTACTAAATAAACATCATGCTGTATTCAAGAAGACTTGAAACTAGTGATTGACACTATAACTCATGTTTACAATGTTTACTGAGGCGATAAATCAAGTGAGAAGTAGAGTCATTTTCTAATAGACTTCTATACAACCAGACTTTCTGCAACCAGAGGAGTCGCCCCCTGATGGCCATTAGCAAGAAAGTAAGTTTAAGGCACTTCAGCATTGACTTCACTTTTCAGAACCGGAGGTGTGGTAACCTTGGGTTTGTTACGATTGTTCTCACATCAATGCGTCAATTAAAGCAGCTTGGTCAAGATGCGTCACGCTTCCAACCGACGCTCGTAGGTACCCCTCTAGCGTCAGTTTTGGACGTGTCAATAGACGCCCGTTACTCACACATGATTTAAACTGAAATTTCTTCGCGGATCTTCTTCGCAAGGGATCAAAGTAATTTACGCAGATTAATAATGTATTGACCAAAAAGTCACAATTTCTGTAGCTTCATAAAATTCGAGCTCTTTGGTTTGGTCTCTTGGCCTGAAAGCCATAAATATAACCAGACTCTCGATAAGGTTCCTTCTGCACCCGTTTTGTGGTTCAATGTATCACAATGGGAATTCAGCTGTGACTGCCCTTGGCTCCAAATTACTCTGAGGCAGTCTGCAGTGCGTGGATGGGTTAGGGAACAACAATAGTGTGACCTATTAAGCCGGCTCTGAATGATCATGTTCCTGCTCCTTACAAAGCCAGGAGACGGAGGTTGGTTTTTTTCCCTTCCTCTTTCTGTTTAAATTTCTGCATAGTATTATATTAAAGATAAACACATGCAAAATTAGCATGGCTCCGTTCAAATGGCTTCATCCCTTTGACAAACTAGGCCATGAGCCAAAACAGTTACCTAATTTGAAACCTATTTTCTCAGACAGCTCTCCGTCTGAGTGATAGAGTCCTTTATGAGCACATTACTCTGCCAAAAGTTGAAACCAATTAGGTTATTTCAAATTGAGAAGATGTCTGTGTTTGTCTGTGGTCTTATCTCTGGTTGGAAGTGGACTCAGTTGGAAATATATGATGTCAGGCATCTCTGTGCACCAATTGGAATTTGGCAGCATTTGAATCAGACTCTGACAGACAGTTGTGGGGTTGTTTGCCAGGATGTTGCCAGGCCACTGTCAAACAAATCTGATCAAACCACTCCCACAGGGTTGTAAAAAACAAGGAGTTTAAATAAACACAAACTTTGACCGGTACTAATGAATATTCAAAAGGGGGACAGCAAGAAAAAGAAAATCTCCACCTATCTAAGTTAGTGTGAAAAACGCCTGCAGCTGTTAGTTCTCCGTGTCTCATGGGGTGCAGCTGCAATAATTGGTTGTTCTTCCGTATACCAGTGACGTGACAGTGACATACTTGGTATACTGAAGAACCACAAAGCGTTTCAGCCTTGATTCTGGTCTCATCCTCAAGTTCCGTTTTGGGGCTCTAGAGGCCGCCCCAAAACGGAACTTCCCTTTTCTCTTCCCATGTGTTGCAAAGTTACGTTCAGGACGAGGATACATCTTGGAGAGTTTTGGCTGACGTATTTATTTGAGCCTGAGCATTCGGCTGAAGAGATACAGCAGAGAGAGGTGGAGGCCGAGGCTGCACAGGCCCTTCAGATCCTGAGCTGCCGAGGGCAAACGCTGGTGGTGCATTTGCTCAAATTGTCCTTGGATGCCAACAGAAACTGAATCATTCTGCTGTACTGACTTTCAGCATGTAGTTTTTGTTGGATGCTGTCGCTGCTTGTGTGTGTTACTATGCATGAAAGATAAACCGGAAAAGACAACCGAGACCAGCAGGGCTAAGAGGGCAGATGACTCCGTTGTGTGAGTATTTCTGTCCACCAACTGCTAGTTTTGGCTAACAAAGTAGCTAACTTTAAAGGCTAGACTGGTGCCGCAGAAGCTCGCACGCAATGCATCCTGGTACATGTAGGCACTGCCTGCACAACTCCTACTGCAGTGCTTTCTCAGTCAACAGAGCACGCACTACGGGATGGATTGTTTCGGTGGACTACATTTACCAACAACACCGACTGGACATCCACATGAAAGTTGGTGAATTTTCACTCAAACGATTTGGAAAAATACTTACATTACATTACAGTACAGTCATTTAGCAGACGCTTTTATCCAAAGCGTCTTACAATTCAGATACTATCACATTCATACACCGTCGGCACAGCTACGGGAGCAATTTTGGGGTTAAGTGTCTTGCGCAAGGACACATCGACATGCGACCAGCGGAGCCAGAGCCGGGGACCTAACCGCCAATCCTCTGATTGAAGGACGGCCCTGCTCTCCACTTAGCCACAGTCGCCCCTTAAAAGACAGGCTGTTTTTTCAATTTTTTCAGATCTGTACCAATATGAACAGTCAGACAGGTTCTGCTGTAATCATTCCTCCTGTTCATAATAACCATTAAGAGATCCCTTCGTAAAGGGTTTTCAATGAAAGTGTTGGGGGACAAATTCCAAACTTTATCTGAAGCTCATAAAAAATCTGCCTGATATGTTTTAAAGTTACACTCTCTGCGTGTCCCTGCACGGCGTTTCCTTATTGAGCTGCAGTGGAGGGATCATAACACAAATAGGGAATTTTGTACTAAAAAAGACTATAACTTTGGAAAATACTAACTTGATGTGATTAACTCAGGCAGGCTGCTGCAGCCTCATATTATCTTCAGTTAACCTTTAGAACACATTCTTGCACAGAACAAGGAACGCAGATTTGTTTCCCCATCACTTACGTTGGAAGCGCATTAAGGGGAATCCCTTAATGGTCATTAAGAACAGGAGGAATGATTACAGCCTGTAACAATGTCCACATGGGCACCTGACTTTTGTTTTAAGACAGACTGAACCCATCCTCTAAAGACACAGGGAGATGAAAAAGGCATTTGTTTTATTCTCTGTGAAAAACCTTATTTGAGCCGGTTATATTAAAAGGCCTCTTCTCTATTCTTGTAAAATGTTGAAATATGTGTAATGACTCATCTTAAACTCTGTAAATCTATCCATTAAAATGTGATTTGAGGCCAATTCTGCCTACAGTATAAAGCACTTGATGGTTAGCTGGGGGGGGGGGGGGGGCTAGCGGAGTGTGTCATGGGTCATGTGACCTGAACTAAGGTGTGTGGGTAGAGGCCAACAGATGTGTTTATCACTATAAGCCACGCCCTCATCTCAGCAATCCAATGAATGATCTGAAATAAGCGGAAATATTAGCCAAAGACACTCTACCTTCGGTTTTACTGTGACTTTAACGTTTGAATTCTAGTTTTCGGGCGCTTTAAGGAAGTAAGCAAATGCATTTATTGTGTGCGTCATATTAAGAATGCCAGAAGTGTTGCTTTATTCATTGGGGCGCTCAGTATCCTCTCAACCGAAAATATGTGTGGTACAAAAAACCCTGCAGCCTTATGCCAAGTTTGATGGGAACGAGAGGTGAAGGGGCATGTCCAGCCTGCACGTCTGGGGTATTGAGTTGCCTCACACACAAATACTGTATTGTGTGTGTGTGTGTGTGTGTGTGTGTGTGTGTGTGTGGATGGTAACTTCAAAACATGTCGATCGATAATGCTGCGGACTGGATTTGAATATCACGCGTCAATGCAGGAACCACCAGGCTGATCCAGAAGGCCCCAACGATCCCGGAGCGCTGCAGATCGGTGACAGAGCAACGGTTGGCAAGGTGTGAAACACTTCTCCGTTAACATTTTCACACACAGCCTGTCACTTTAATGAAAGCCTAACAACGCCAGGCTGTGACAGACGCGAGCCCGTACTGTAAACTCGGTCTGTCACTTTAATTTAACCTTGCTGAAGTGCTTCGCAGATATTGCTTTCTGAGCGGAGACAGATTTTCTGCCTGACGTGTGATGGGAGAGTTAATTAAGACAGTGACATTATTAAAGCCAAGAGTAACTGGCGTGTTTTTATTAATTCACCATCTGACCTTTCCTCTGGATTCAGCACCCGATACCTTTACAATGACTGTATCACACCTCGGAAACATTCAGCGGCGAAGGAGAAAACACGGATTCAGAGGTTAAATGTCTCACACCGAAGCGGCACTGAGTTTTCAGTTGTGTGTCCTATACCGTGCTTTGAAAAAAAAAAAAAAAAAAGCCACACAAACTCGGCACACACAGACACATGCAGACATTTCTTTGTTTGTGGTGTGCGAGAGGTCTGCAATAAAGCAAATGTGCAATATTTAAAAACAGCATTTTGTTTGAATATCACTTCCCAGAAATGGCCGAAACTTTAAAATAGGGAGAGAAATGACATTTAAAGAAAGACAGAAAGTAATTTCCAAAACCAACATGTACAGCAGGGCTTGAAGAGCTCACAGCCCGTCGTATTAGGCAGATGAAATTATTCAGCGATAAATAACAAGAAAAGAAAAGAAAAGCAACACCGTCACACAATACAAGGCCTCTGGCAATAAACCTATGAACCATTGAGACTCAAAGGGCAATGATGACAAACTACGCTGCTGGGATCCCACGCGCTGCTCAATCTCATGACTTTGCCTTTAGCCAAAAGTCATGAAATCACAGTTTGTTATCAGGTGTAGGCGAGCCACCATTCAGACAGCTCATCCCATGAGCAGAAACATCGCTATTTTCATCAAACTGTGTATTTGCTTAAATCCCCCCAAAATTGGTCTTATTTGACTGCAGGTAAAAGCTCAAAATTGGTGTGTTTTAAACGTGGATCGTTGGATTATAAAAACCTTAAAGCGACGATTACTGGTTTACATTCCCTGATTGTTAGCTTTTTATGTAAACCTGCATTTAACCAACAACCGCAGAGATGTGCCACTGAGCAAAAGACGTCATTCCAGCATTGCCTCTATGCTTTGGCTCTGTACAGCATGGTTTTAGACCAGATTTTAAAAATGCATAAAAACCTGCAAATATTTAACATGAGCATTGCACATTTTATTTTTCCTTAGATCACTTTTTAACCTTGAACAGCCTTGATGTGAACTAAACGTCAACAGTCAAATAGTCGTACGTATAAGACACATCTATTGAATGCACCGTCAATGTCAAATTGCCCGGTGCACAGCTTCACCCTATAAAGAGTGAATGAGTGGAGGCAAGGCAAAAATAATGCTGATGCTTCCACGCAGGTGTACTGCATGATAGAATTGGCCTCTTTCACAGACATGACTTGAGATTTTGGCCCAATCCCAATGTCCCCCCCTAAGGCCTTAAACCCTGAACCCTGAGGGACTTAACTGACGACACTTGGTAAATAGTTGAGTGTGAGAGACTGTAAGGGCTTGAAATGGTATAAATATAATTTACCATGATAACGTCAAAAAATATTATGTACAATTGTGGGTGCATATTTTATACTTTTTACGCCCTTACAGGCTCTTTCCCCAAGAGATGAGCAATTTCAAATAATCTATTTAATCGTTTTTGTCAAAACAGCTTCAATGACAAAATTAAATGTTGGATGAATAAATCTGTGAAATATAATCTCTGCTGGCATGACTCTGATTTCATGTGTTTTCATGTTCCGTCTTTAATCCTGAATGTCTGAGTAAATGTAATTAGCCAGGCTGAACACCATGTGCCCTCCTCGTTGTTTTCCTTTTATTTCGTCTCAATGCTTCCACTGGTAACCCCGTGTTTTATTGCTATGACTTGTGGGTAATTCCCTTGAGAAAAGTCTGCAGAAGGGCTCAAAATGTCTGCCTGAGAGCCCTCAAACACTTGACGATTTGACAGTGGGACAGCCCAAAACCCTCACGGACTTTACGGGAGCCCGCTTAAAGTCGGCGAGTCGGTGAGCGTGGAGATTGCGATTGGGCCTTTGACTTGTCACAAAGTCACAGGTGCAAAAATGATCAAATGAATGACGGCTGCATGTCGAGAGGCTGCTTCAGCTTCGGGGTCCTGATGACTTACTGGGTTACTTGAACTGAACAGCGCCATCATTGATGTAATTAGTGACACCTGTGCTTTTCCTACTATGACAAGTCAAAATGTCCGCTGTGAAAAAGGCCTATTAAACCTGTACGCTGTCGTGGGAGAGGTATCTTTTTATTGAAGTGAAAGTAACACCACCATAATTCAGAAACACTGCCGTACCATTAAGGCTTCACAACTGTTCCGAAAGCTGCTGTGCTCAATACTTTTGCTGTAGCAATGGCTCAAATGACTTTGAATTATGTGTAGCCTTTGTAAAAGGTGTCGCTCATAGTGAGAAGCCGTCACAGACCTGCTCTTCCCTTAGGCTCTACAGACTGTTTTAGCATCTCTTAGCTCATCGTTACAGCCTGCGACTTTAATGTTTTTATCTCACCACTGTTATTAGCATCGTTTGGAGCAACAGCTGGCAGCTTTTTAGTGGGAAGCTGTACACTAACCATCAGCAGACAGACAGGTAGCTACTAGCTAAACGCAGCGGAGCATTAAGCAGCTAAAGAGCCAGGTGTTTTTCTCGGGGGGGCTGGTGGAGATCAAAGCGGAGCTAAAAAGGAGAATGACAATTGGACTTGCCTTTGTCCGGTGGACACGATCCGTCACGTCTGCACATGGCAGCAGGTAGGAAAAAAGGGAAGTAGGTTGAAGATTAAAGGTGATTGTTTTATAAAGAAAACAAACAAAACTTACATCAGAGGTGAGGCCGAGTCTCAAAGCATTTAGAAGATCCACAAGTGAAACTACAAAAATCCAAAAGTGAGCAACTGAAAAGTCCAGAAATGAGCAAAATTACGAATAAAACAGGATCAGGTACACAGGGATCAATAGGAACCACGGCAGACAAAAGACAAGAAACCAATCAGACAACTAGACACAGGTGGGCAGAAAGGAGGGCTGAAAGCTCATTGGTGGAAGAAACAAAAGGGAACCGAGCAAGGCCGACGAGACTATTCCAACACAGATGATCCACAGGAAAAAAGAGGGAAAAACCACAAAGACAGAAAGTCAAAAAGTACAGGACACAAGAGGCGGGGAACTTCAAAATAAAACAGGAAACAAACTAAACAAAAACCAAAATCATGACACGAACGAGATGAATGAACACTAAAATTGCTCTGTACTAGCTGTGTAAATACTGTGTAATACATACTAAGTTTGTTGCATCAACTTAAAAGGTGATGATTTGTCAGTGTTGTGTGAACAGCTTGTTTCCGCCGTCTCCAAGTGGCCAAAACAACAAACAGTTGGTAAAAGTGCTAAAGTATTACTAGAAGCATGTGTTTAGTCCCGCTTTAATTATTTAAAAAAAGAAACCTAGCATGCAAAAGGGTGAGATTCTTAGTGTTATAGTGTCACACATATCATGGCACTATTAAAACTGATACATTACGGATGTTAAATGCTAAGCAGCATTTAAAATTGTAGCTGGCTAAGATGGAGCTAATTCAAATTTTAAGTTATTTTATTCTATTACACAGAGTCACATTTTATAAGCTGATCAAAAATGATGAAAAGAAAATTCTACATTGGAAATAGGGCTTTCACAAAGATGTAGTAGAGTAAAAAGTACAGTATTTCTCTCTGAAATGAATATGTGCAGTTATAATGTACATCATTACTCTTCACCACTCTGCACCTATGGGATATTTCGGAGTGACACGTCAAACATTGCATTATCGAAACACAAGATGAGGTAACGCAGTCACGAAGCGTATTTTCTGCAGCACAGTTCGGAGAATCTAAGCTAAAGACTCTTAATGATGCGTTTGCCTTCAATTTGTCACCCATCTGTATTTCCTTATCGATGGTCGGCTGATTGGACGAGCAGGCCCTGAGAGAGAAAAGCACTAACAACATTACTTTAAATTAACGGCATGAATGATTCATTCTTAAAGCAAAGGTGGTGAAAACCAGCCGGATATCATCCATGGCACAACATTACACATTCGCTGTGTGTAGCTCCATTGAAGAAAACAAACAGGTTACGAAACAATATTAATATATTGATATTGTGGTAATAGTATACCAAAAGTTATACTTTTGGCTTATTCCAATTACTAAGAAAGCACACTTTCTTATTACTATGCTATATTACTTTGTACACTACATACTATTATACATTACAATATTACAAATGTATTACCAGTATCCTAAATGCTGAATGAACTTCCCAGATAGTAATCAAAAACACTTTATTGAATTTCAAATATATTTTATTAAAATATATATATAATATATTTATAACAACAATTTAAAACACACTTTGAAACAATTGCAATATAGTGCATTTTTGAGAAATAAAAGAAAATATATTGAACAGAGAGCAAAACAATTTTAAGTTTACATGGTACAAACAAAACAGAATGTTTCAGAATAAAACACAGAACCATCCAAAAATTGCACCGCTTCAGACTCTCGCTCTCTAAATTGAAATTGAAACATGTTCGGCACACATGAAGAGACGAGGAATGATGTCACACAGCATATTCATACAACATTTTCTTCTATTTTGACTACACAGGAAATCCTGTTGAACCAATATTATTTTTTGAACAGTAAATCAGGATTAATATTGAGGAACTATATCAATATGATATGCCAATATTCCTACCAGTGCAGGTCAAACGTATATTTCATCACTGGTGGTGTGTTTACCACGAACATGTGATCCTGCTGCTTTATAAATCGCAGAAGCTTTAAATTGTCTACATACGACTCAAGACAATTACCTGTTATGGCCTGCACTTTGGCAACGTCCAGTTGTCTTTTCGGTGTTCCCTCTTTCCCAGACTTCCCAGTCAGGGCGGAGAGTGCAAGGACATCCTTCGTGAAAACCAGAGCAGCCAGCTCCTGGCAAAAAAGGGTCATGCGGGAACGATTAAGTCGCAGGAAGGCCCTCTTCGAAACCGTGACTGTGCTGCCAGCCAAGGCGTGCTGTATATGAGAATCAATGGAACACATTAATATACAGTTGGAAGATCTCTACCTACCTATTAGGAATTAATAGACGTTATTCACATATGAATACAATGTGCTTCATTATTTAAAACGGTGCTAGTAGTCTGTACATCCCTCTATGGAGCGGTACCACCAGTGGTGTGGAGGTTCCCACTCTCTACTAATTCACATGACTGATGTGTGACACATGTAACCTAGTAAATCCCATCACTTTATTTCTGACACATTTGAACTTGAACAGCAGACGATGCTGGGGAAGATAAAAGGAACGTGGTGTCATTTTTCACAGAGCCTCCATTCAGTAGAGTAACATCAAGTATATATTAAAGACAAGCGTTATTGACCCATTTGGCCACAAGAGGGAGTATACCTTTAAGTGAGTTAGTTTAATAAAAACGAGTAGCCATACTATTACAATTCGGCATTTTTTACTAAACCAATTACAACTACCAACAGTCATACCTTCAAGAACCTTACTGTATTGTCACATATTGTCAAATAACGAAAAATAAAGGCTAAACTGCCGCAGCACTGTTTGGGAGAGGTGCTGCCACAAACAGTGGAAAACTGCCGCGACAAGTGCTTGCAACAGGAAGTGCCTCTACGAGTTGCCGCTGCTACGATTTGAGCCAGCTCCTACTGGATACAAGAGAGCGCCGAAGGTTTAGCTAGCTACCAGAGTATTTGAGCTAGCATATCAGCATGTAGGGTACACATATAAAGTTAAAACAAAAATATAAATTGAATTATCACGTCACAAAAACGACTCGTACAAATCAATATTCACTCACCCGCACAGCTTTTTTTAGGCTCCAAGATGTCGGTCTCACACATTTTCTTTTCATGCGTGCACTCCTGCTTTCCTCCTCTGCCCATATGTCTTTGCCAAGAATGAATAAATTCTTCTTTGAGACAAGTTCTTTGTACGAATCTGATAAAACGAGAACAGATAAAAAACTTAAGCATTCATGTTCTTCAGACAAAACAAGACAATTAAGGAGTTAACTAGTAGCTGAAAAAGAAAAATGTGAACTCCAAACTCACCGCCAAATAGCAGGACTTTCGCGGCCACTGTCTTCTCCGGTTCTTTTCTCGTCGGACATTTGATTTCAATCCAGTTATCGTCCTCATCGAGGTCAGGCTGTGACGTCACTTGATACAATTGGTCGGCTTTATTATAAAGAAGTACTTTCCACTTTCAGTGTTTTATTACATAAGTAATATATGGCGAATTGAAACGGCATCATGTCCTCCTCACCTGAAGAGCTGCATTAACGTGGGTAAGCTAGCTAGGATGCAACGAACGAGTAACGTCGGTCGCTCTGATTGGCTGGATGTGATCAACAAAAATGCTGCACTTGATTGGTCAGTGACTTGGCGCCAAACTATTCAAAAGATACAACAGACTGTTGTCGGGGATGCCACCACAGTTCAGCAGAACGCTCATATTTTCTAGTGTGCACCTGTATTTTAAATCTATATTTATAAAATGTGCTTTAAATACATTGCTTCAATGGAATTTATAGCATACATTTTGAAATATGTTTGAAAACAAAGTTCAAAGAAATCCATTTAAGTAACTGCACAGAACTTTCACTTAAAGTATATTTTTCTTATAATATATTTCTTGAAAGTATACTACAGTACAATTATTTTAAAGTGTGTTAAAAGTTGATTTTTGAAAATAGGTGAAAGCGTGACTTTTGTATACTTTTTATATATTTGCAGAAAGTACACTTCTTTGATAGTATATTTGCAGTGTACTATTGAAAATGTAAGTATATTTTAAATACAAAAAAGTACTTTTCGCCTGGGATAAAGGTGGGTGGCACCAGCATCCATGTCATAATGAATATTATGTAATACATTTTTATCTGTGCATTCGTTTACAGGTTGGACAGTTAATACACGCATGTAGAGCGGCTACACTTTTTCTTAACGCTCCCTCCAATGGTTTCCTGTATTCATCAGACACCGATTCAGTCTGAATCCAGCTCTGCCCTGATGATATGTAGCAGAAAGCCAATGGAGCACAGAGCACCTGAGGTCCCTGAACCACAGAGACTGCTTTGCAGGCAACCAAAGGCATATCTGCAGGCGGCTACATCACACGCCAGTATCTGTCTGGGGCTGGTGTACATCATCGTGAGCTCTGTAACACTGGGTACTGAAACATCCAAACGCTACGATTCCCGGCGGAGCACCGCTTTTCTCTTCTACAAAGCCCGAACATATTGCATTACAGTACTGGGAATATATAACAGCGCAGTATCTGCTGGAGGTTTGTGTTGTGACTCAAAGATCAGTTGAATAAGTTCTACCAAAGTGTAGTAGAAGGTGGTCTTTGGTTGTTATCTCCAGCGCAGTTTCACTCAGAAAGCTGATGGAGGGAGGGAAGGGGGAGAGGGTCTGTAAACAGTGTTAATCACCAGAACAGTATAATGTGATTTGCTCATAATGAGAAAGGGCGCAGCGCATCACACTTAGAGCTGTGATTACTGTCAACTCACTGAGTCTCGATGTAGCAGAACTAATTCATACATACAAATGTATGTCTAAGAAAACCCACGAATTCACTTCAGGAAAAATTAATAATCAAACAAACCGATGAGCAGTGAAACGCCCAGATGATGCGTCGAGTCCGAGGCTTATGCGATCATAACGCGGGCACGCTCGATATCGCCGGGAGCCTCGTCGTATACATGTCTTCATTTGTGCGAGGTTGCGTTTGATTTCTTGAACGTTCCCGCACCGGTCTGTGGCGAAGCAGAAAATATGCCACCCTTAAGGGGCTGTAAACATTGAAAGCGCGCGAACACACAGTGAGAAGGAAGATTATCTTGATTCCCTCCGTTTCCCTTTCGGTAATGACGTTCGCAAACTCAGCAAGCGAGGTCAAACTATGCGAGACAGTCCAACATCCGCGTCCATCTTGTACCACGGCCTCGAGGAGCGACGGAGCTTAAACTGAATGTCCGTGTTGACTTTAATTGATGAACAGTTTAAACCAGAGTTCATTCACATTTTCCGCACGTTTTGCATCCAGAGCAAATTACAATTAGTGTAAGCCCATTGTAGGCTTAACTTCCCTGTCTGTCAATATTGTGCGCGGCTGGGCTTCAGGGGGTCACACCTGCTGCATGCGGACGCTGGACTGTGTCTGCACTCCAGGAATATTCAGGTGTAATGGAGAAGTGCCTTTGTGGCACTTCTGTGTTAGCGCTAAGGAAAACAAAAAAAGGGGGGGAATTAGGGCAGTGCATTGTTGACACAGTTTACAATACACCCCAACAATTAGCAGTGCCGCTTGCCGTCCCCAGTGTCCAGTGTGTTAATAGCCTTGGGTGGGTTCCAGTGCTCCATTACTGAATAATTGGACAGCATAGTGGGCCATCTCTGAGCCCCTTGCTCTTGCCAAGGGAGAGGTGAAAGCCTTATTGATCCCGTGTCTGAATCTCTGATCAATCAGCCCAAATCAGCCCCCGGGGAGGAGGGGGGGGGGAAGCAGGTGACAAAGGATATCTGTATGACTATGTATATATTAATCACAACAGGGGGAAGAGATGCGTGTAGCATCGCAAGCAGGAATCTGACTGGAGCGTTCTCGCTGAATTCTCAAAAACGAGGGGATTGCATCGAGTGTGTCGGTTCGGTCGGGGCGCTCTGTCCCCGACTCTCCAGGTGACATCGGTGGCGAAGGAGCCTGCTGTGGCTTCCCGTAATTGAGCTAAATAAATGATTGCGTTTCCAGTGGCGGTTGCTGCGGCCTTCAGCTTTATGCCTGGCTAGAGCCACGGCCGATTTAATTAATTTTTAATTAGGAGGGGAAATTGCAGGCCTTTTCCGCCGGGACCTTTAAGACATCTGTGCATTAGAGATAACATTCTTAAATACCCTGAGCCTCCCGACAGTGGGAGCTTTGAGGGCGGCGCACGTGGTCCAGGGCCACGGGAGGTAGACGGCGCGCTGTAACAAAAAGTTTTTATCTCAGCTTGTGACGGTCTCGCTCGACTTGATCTGGGCTTTTGTCGATCGTCGGGGTGAATGTCACCAAGCCGGAGTGAGCTCAGACTTGAAAATATTTGGCCCATCCATCAGTCATACAGTCTCATGTCGCTGTCACGCGCAGCTTTAATTGAGTGATTGATTGAACCCTCCATCCTCCTGTCGCACACACACCCTTACTGTTACGCCTTACGTAGGCGGCGTGCCATTCATTTGCACACACACACACACACACACACACACACACACACACACACACACACACACACACACACACACACAACACTCAGACCCACTCTCCCCTGATGAATATGTAGCGCTGTCCTATTTTGCTATCTTGCCATGTGATCCCTCACACACTTAGCCATCGCATGCTGTGGCCCAGGCTTGATGTATGGCAGTCATGGCGTGTAAGAATGTAGCGGGGAGGATGTTCAACAGCCTGTTGGAAGATGTTTTACAGCCCTGGCGAGCAGTATGTTGTCACAATGTGTTCAATATCACAACGCATCAAAATTTACTGCGGGCTTCCAGCACTTTCCTGTTCATTGTGCTTTATCGCTATGGCGACACACATTGATCTTGGCAAATAATACTTTTTATTATTGAACATTACCCCACGCACTCCGTGATCAGATTTATCTCCTGTCCAGCATGTCTGCGCCGAGGCACATGAACGGAGGCAGATATGGGGGAAGAGAAATCTTCCCGATTGCTCGACGCGATAATATCCACGAAGAACACTTTATCTGAGACGGAGACGATATCTGCGTTTGTTACGCCTGAGAAAAACACCTGACCCTCTCTCGGCGATACAGACTGACAAGTTCTTACAGAAATATGGGAGCTGATAGAAACCCTGCCTTTTGATGTCGCAGGGTGTCACAGACCAGCTGATCATTTGCTTATCGGCATTCTGAAGGCATGTGAAGATGAAAGTAGCAGATAATACAACAACAGTGCTATGAAACCACAGTAAAAACGCGAGAAATCAATCTGCTATTAATGAATTTCAAAGAGCTGATGGGCCTATTATCAGTGTCTCTCCTCTGCAGTGCTGCAGTGTTCCATTCCGTTCCATGAACAAATGTGTTTTTGGAGGGAGCATTTTGTTGGAAGAGCTGATGGCAGAGCATGGAAGCGCCTAATTAGGCTGCTGTCCAGGAGGCTCTAGTGTGTGTGAGAAACGCCCCATCTCTGGCATTTAATCTCAGCCTGTCACATCCACTTTGCCTCCCCCTTCAGGCCCCAGAAGCACTGTGAACGAATGGCTGAGGGGACACCTGAATGCGTCGCTGTAAATTTCTCTTTGCGAGATGCGTGGCGACACGCCTCTCGCATGAGACCGGCTGGTGGTCCTCCGGGCCGAACCCTGCTTTGCCCGTAAAATAATGAATAAAGAACCACGGTAATGGTTCATGTTTGTGTGTGTGTGTGTGTGTGTGTGTGTGTGTGTGAGAGCGTGTGTGTGTATGGGAAATAGAAGTGGAAGTGAAGACACCATGACAGGTAGAAAATCAGTTATAATTGGACAAAGCAAAGAATGACTGAGACTCAATTATCTATTTTCTTAACACACTTTTGTTTTGCCAAGTGACAGACTTGTAAATTGAATTGTCGTGTATTGATTGCAACTCGTCAATGAGACGCAGAATGAAGACAACACAGAATTGCAGAGACAAACACTGTGTCCGACGGGGGTGTGGCTGACAGGCAGGGGAAACAATGTTCGGGCTGATGAGACAACAAGAGTTCCTTGAAACGCATTATTTGCCAAATAGCATGAACAGCAGAACTGGCTCAGTGTTGGTCTTTAAAGGGGTGATTCACCCAAATTACAAACAACTAGAAAGATGCACTCAGTGGAGTGCAGAACTCCGCCAGGTGTGTCTGCAGCAACCACCATTGGTAGTATTATTGTGTGATTGAATGAACACAACCCACAATTGGCCAACGCCTTGTCTAGACTGCACGTGCATCAGACATGTTTTTCACTTGCAAACCTCACACGACAGACTCGCTCTCATTGAAATGAATGAAGATTTCTGCAGCGGCTCTGTGCAGGCGTGCGTCTCGGCTCCGTCTCGCTGGCGTAACGGCGACTTGACTCGATTTGGCGCGTAAAAACATGAGGTTGATGCGCCGTAAAAAGGCACATGGATATCTGTGTCTCTGGCCGAAGAACAGCAGCTGAGCTGCGGCGATGCACTCAGCTGTGCATGTGTGTGTGTGTTCCGTTAGCTGTTAGCTGATAGCCAATTACACCGGAACACGTCCAAAGCAATAAAAGTGAGCAAACTGTTTTCCTCATAAACAGTCTATGGTCCCCTCCCCCCGCTCACACGGTGTCTCAGGCTGAAGAGCAGCAGCTGTGGGTCTGTGATGCACTCAGCTGTGTTATCAGTAGCGACCACTACCTGCCGCAGAGTAGTTAAGAGTAGTGAGTGAGGAATCAACAGGCGGTCAATGGCAGTATAAAACAGGCAATGAAAGGAAAGCCCAAAACAAGCAGGGAGTAAAAAAACATCTCTCTCCAGAATACTGTGTCTGAAAAGTCATGCTGCTGCTGATTTCTTTCAATACTATGAGCACCATATGACATCCTATTAGTGTATTGGAGTAGCAGCATGCACTACTGCTCTGCAATAGAAATGAATAAAAACCATAGCAGGCTTTATAAAACCACAAGAATCTGTATGGCCAGATAACAAAAGGGGTGGAGGGTGAGTCAAACCTTTAACTGGCTAGTGAACTATTATACTGGGCTTCAAAGTCCATGTTGCACTTTGCTCTCAAGTTAATAAGACACTAGGTTTGTTTAACATCAAGTCGAAGCCAGCAGGCATTTAAGTTAGATTAGCTTAGCTTAGCATGAAGAATGAAAGCAAGGGGTAACGGCTAGCTCAACTCTTTCCAAAGTTCCAAAATAAACCTACCAGCACCTCAACGCTGCTTAAATAACACATTAACATGCGGGTTTCCTGTTTACCAATAAGGAGTTAGAGCATGTAACCCCTTATTGGTAACACAACAATTACTTTTCTGTCTGTGTAGGGATTGACGAAATGAGATATAACATGTTGACAAGTGAGCTTTGCAGGTGCTTCGATGCGGATCATTTAAAACCTTATTAATTACGTTGGCTGTGTAACTAAGCTAACCATCGCTTGGTTGTAGCTTCATACACAACAGAAGTGTTTTTCCTCAAATGTCAAACACTGCCTTTAAGATGTCCATCTCACTTTGAGATATTAAATTCACTGCTTTGTCAAAGAAGGGAAAATGACTGTTATTATCACTGACAGCGCTGGCAGTGAGCGCAACATGTGACATAGTAAACCCTGTGAGTAAAAGTGCAAGGTACAAATATAAGTGGTTCGACCTTTTTTAAATTACACTTGGATGCGTTAGTAGCAGCATTCCTTTACAATGAGCCAGGGACTCACACTGGACAGTTTCTCACTATGATGAAATAAGTAAACATGTTGCTGTTTAGTTTGTCAAATCGAATTGTATTTTGTATTCGGATATAGTGGCAGAAGTCCCTTGGATAGTTCATAATTTGTCTGAAACCAAGCCTTTTAACAAGCCAAACCACTGGTCTTGCATTATTGGTATGCAACAGGTGTTGCTACCTCCCCGACAGGTGCAGTTTAAAAAGCTGTGTTTACTGATTCCAGTTCATCATCTGTATTCCTGCTGTTCATGTCCCCGGGAGATTGCTGCAAACATAAAGCGAAACACCTTTGCCATGTCAATGCAGGTTTCCATGTGTCGACACTTGCAGGTAGCCAGGAAAGGCCCGTCAGTCCTTTTACGGTGAAAGCCCTCTCAGTGGCGCTGGGCTTTAATAGATGCTAATCACAGCAGGACGTAGGAGGGCAGCCCGACGCCCTTTTAACGTCTCTGGACGTCTCTGTTTGTACAGTATAGGAACATGGAAATGAGGCAGCGACATCAGCGCCTACTCACGCTGACCTCGAGGTGACCTTCTCCATGGAAACGGATCAATGTCATCTCAATTAGGGCGGCGGCGTGGTGCTCTGTCTCTGTCGCGGCCAGGCCAAAGGGACTCACCGAGGAGTTGTGACAGCTGGATGCTGAGAGCTGAAATTGCTCCATTAGAGACAATTTGATTTTGGATTCTAAATGAATCCAAAGCTGATTCGTACTGTCTGCGGTTAAATGCACTGGTGGAATAAGTGGCTCATCGTGCACAGTCTGTGATATTTACTTGTGTTTGCAGTGAGAGTTTTGAAATGAGAATATGATATATAACCTTCCATCCTTATGGTTTAACTTTAAATACGGTTTAAATAAAACAGTTAAGACTGCGACTGATCGGAGTCTCTCCCCGCGACGCCAAGCCGCTTTGTTAACCCCGAAAACCTCTCGTTTAAATCGTTCAGGTGCCCAGTCAAGGCAATTCCAATTTTTGCTTTCATCATTGAGCTGATATATCTGCGTTGTTAAATCAGAAACCTCATATACCTGTTAAGGCGGATCGTTAATCAACTGGTAATTATTTCAATATTCATTTTCTCCCTGGCATGAAAAGTCTCCCAGATACTTAGATATGCACCCATGAGCACACACACGCACGCGCTTACACACACACACACACACACACACACACACACACACACACTTTCCCATCCCAAACACACGCAAACATCCGCAGACTCACAACCTCGTTGGAATGAGAGCTTCGCACCCTCACATGCCTATTAAACAACAGAAAATGGCGACCTTGGTTTCACACGGAATATGAAATAAGCTGTGCCATTATTTCGTTAATGCAGCGTACGTGTAGCCCTTCAAGCGCTGTAGCTCCTGACTTAACATTTAACCGTTCTTTATGACTTGCTGACTAGGCTCAAGACAGCAAGGTCAATTACCGAAGGGTCCCCCCCCCCCCCCCACCCCCCCCCTCAGAAGCGACTTCACCCCGGCTCATCATTTCGCGGGATAGTCTTTAGAAGTAACCGTAACGACCCTTGTAAACGCCAGGCGGAGGGATTAGAGACGATTCCCTTTGTTTTGAT